>NC_134269.1:82918776-83218776 GCF_031893055.1 Leptodactylus fuscus
GAAAATGGCCGCTTACTTACTGTGTAAGCAGCCATTTTTCTTGTGGCCACGAGTATGCGCAGTCGGCTCAGCTTGAAGCCCGAGGCCTAGAAGTTTGATCGCCTGCGCCAGAAGAAGACGCGTGAAGAGAATGTTCCTTAGGAAGATGGAGGCGTCACTGGAGAGTTCTCTCGTAGCATTGGGACACCCCCAGTGCTGCGAGAGAACTCATCTGCATACCGACAAAAACCAGGATTTCTACTGAACGGCGGTGTGGAGTAGACATCTAAAGGTAGGAGAAGAATAGCCTTTCTTAAGTGCTGGTCCTGGCGCTAGGGAGAAGCCACAACCTCCGCACACTCAAGTGGAGGCCTCTGGCCCACCCCAGCACTGGAACCAGCAGTGAGTCTGACGCTGGACAGGGATTGAATTGGGTGCCTCCACACAGCACAGCGGAGGCCCCGGCCCATCCTAACACTCAATTGCTGGTAGATGTTTATGGAAGAATTATTACAATTTCCTATAGGTAAGGACCATGCTGAATCTTTAAAAATGAAGTTTTATGTGTCTCTTGTATCCGCCATCAGTTTTTTTTGTATTTATATGCTCATGAAGATTTTTAACCTATGCATATTGACCATGTTTTCATATGTATAATTTTGGAGGCAATCATAAATCCATTTGATGATTTTGTACTTACTTTGATTTCCCTCACTAAGTGTTCAAGTAAGAAATAAGTTGGCTGTATATCTAGATCATAATGTTTAGTTACCATTCTACCTTTTATAATGGCATAAGATCAAGCTTGCTTAGTAAATCTTAAGTATTTCTGCCAAAGTTCTCCTTGTCGTTGGTTGCCTCATATCACAGCAGAGGTTTCTTGCTAATTCAGCACTAAATGATCTTATTTCTTTGCTATCATTCCCACAGTGCAGTTCTAGAAATGTGAAAAGCTCAACTACAGATGAAATACTGGCAGTCTCTCAGTTTGACTTCAGATTTAAATCTGACTATGGGTTATACAATTTGCTTGAATGTAGCATGTCATTGAGGCACTCCTAATATATACTGCAGGAAACCTTTTAAGAGTTTATCATCTGGTACTTTATGCTATGCTTTCAAGGAAGAGAGTTACCTTAGGCACAATAAGACTGTTCCGCAATGGAAAGAGAAAGGCTGCTTTCAATTGCTTCCTGCAGAACAACTTGAAAAAAAAAACAACAAAAAAACATATGCCTTTCTTGGACTTCTTAGATTTCTAGAAAAATTACAAAACATATCGATCATGACATCAAAATTGGTTGTGATGGTTTACCTCTGAGTTTTAAACAATTCCATCCCAATTGTCTCCTATACATAAAGGGAGAAGGAAGAAAAGGAAAGGTAGTGGAAAAAAAAAAAAATATATATATATATATATACAGTCCTATGAAAAAGTTTGGGCACCCCTATTAATCTTAATCATTTTTTGTTCTAAATATTTTGGTGTTTGCAACAGCCATTTCAGTTTGATATATCTAATAACTGATGGACACAGTAATATTTCAGGATTGAAATGAGGTTTATTGTACTAACAGAAAATGTGCAATATGCATTAAACCAAAATTTGACCGGTGCAAAAGTATGGGCACCCTCATCATTTTATTGATTTGAATTCCCCTAACTACTTTTTACTGACTTACTGAAGCACAAAATTGGTTTTGTAACCTCAGTGAGCTTTGAACTTCATAGCCAGATGTATCCAATCATAAGAAAAGGTATTTAAGGTGGCCAATTGCAAGTTGATCTCCTATTTGAATCTCCTCTGAAGAGTGGCATCATGGGCTACTCAAAACAACTCTCAAATGATCTGAAAACAAAGATTGTTCAACATAGTTGTTCAGGGGAAGGATACAAAAAGTTGTCTCAGAGATTTAACCTGTCAGTTTCCACTGTGAGGAACATAGTAAGGAAATGGAAGACCACAGGGACAGTTCTTGTTAAGCCCAGAAGTGGCAGGCCAAGAAAAATATCAGAAAGGCAGAGAAGAAGAATGGTGAGAACAGTCAAGGACAATCCACAGACCACCTCCAAAGAGCTGCAGCATCATCTTGCTGCAGATGGTGTCACTGTGCATCGGTCAACTATACAGCGCACTTTGCACAAATAGAAGCTGTATGGGAGAGTGATGAGAAAGAAGCCGTTTCTGCACGTACGCCACAAATAGAGTTGCCTGAGGTATGAAAAAGCACATTTGGACAAGGCAGCTTCATTTTGGAAACAAAAATTGAGTTGTTTGGTTATAAAAAAGGCGTTATGCATGGCGTCCAAAAAGAAACAGCATTCCAAGAAAAACACATGCTACCCACTGTAAAATTTGGTGGAGGTTCCATCATGCTTTGGGGCTGTGTGGCCAATGCCGGCATCGGGAATCTTGTTAAAGTTGAGGGTCGCATGGATTCCACTCAGTATCAGCAGATTCTTGAGAATAATGTTCAAGAATCAGTGACGAAGTTGAAGTTACGCCGGGGATGGATATTTCAGCAAGACAATGATCCAAAACACCGCTCCAAATCCTCAGGCATTCATGCAGAGGAACAATTACAATGTTCTGGAATGGCCATCCCAGTCCCCAGACCTGAATATCATTGAACATCTGTGGGATGATTTGAAGCGGGCTGTCCATGCTCGGCGACCATCTAACTTAACTGAACTTGAATTGTTTGTCCAAAATACCTTTATCCAGGATCCAGGAACTGATTAAAAGCTACAGGAAGCGACTAGAGGCTGTTATCTTTGCAAAAGGAGGATGTACTAAATATTAATGTCACTTTTCTGTTGAGGTGCCCATACTTTTGCACCGGTCAAATTTTGGTTTAATGCATATTGCGCATTTTCTGTTAGTACAATAAACCTCATTTCAATCCTGAAATATTACTGTGTCCATCAGTTATTAGCTATATCAAACTGAAATGGCTGTTGCAAATACCAAAATATTTAGAACTAAAAATGATTAAGATTAATAGGGGTGCCCAAACGTTTTCATAGGACTGTATATATATATATATATATATATATATATATATATATATATATATAGCAGAGAGAAGTCAAGACAGTGAAATTATAGCGGTAATGATTAGAGATGAGCGAACACCAAAATGTTCGAAGTTCGAAATCCGATTCGAACAGCCGCTCACTGTTCGAACGGGTTTCGAACCCCATTATAGTCTATGGGGAACATATACTCGTTAAGGGGGAAACCCAAATCCATCTCTGGAGGGTCACCAAGTCCACTATGACACCCCAGGAAATGATACCAACACCCTGGAAAGACACTGGGACAGCAGGGCAAGCATGTCTGGGGGCATATAAATCACTTTATTACATGGAAATCCCTGTCAGCTCGCAATTTTCGCAAGCTAACTTTTTCCAATAGGAATGCATTGGCCAGCGCTGATTGGCCAGTTTACAGAATTCGGCCAATCAACGCTGGCTCTGCCGGAGGAGGCGGAGTCTGATCGCTCTACACCAGCCTCCATTCAGTTCCGATATTAGACTCCGCCTCCTCCGACAGAGCCAGCGTTGATTGGCCAAATTCTGTAAACTGGCCAATCAGCGCTGGCCAATGCATTCTATTGGCATAATGAAGCAGAGCTGAATGTGTGTGAAGAGCTCAACCGGTGGTGTAGCCAAGAGTTCAGTGCACGACCAGCTCTGCTATGCCGGAGATTGAGCAGAGTTGGCCGTGCGCTCCGGTGGTGTAGCAGAGCGGAGGGTGCAGAAGGGTTTAAGTGCACCCTCGGCTCTGATGTAGCAGAGCCAAGTGTGCAGAAGGGTTCAAGTGCACCCTCGGCTCTGATGTAGCAGAGCCGAGTGTGCCCAAGGGTTCAAGTGCACCCTCGGCTCTGATGTAGCAGTGAGTTGAGTGTGCACAAGGGTTCAAGCGCACACTCCGTCCGGAGATGTAGCCATGCTGATGCGGTCAACACTGCTACATCTGATATCGGAGCACAATGGACTCCACAGCAGTCTCCATTGTGGTCCGATCTGAGATGTAGCAGTGTTGACCGCATCAGCACGGCTACATCTCCGGACAGAGTGTGCGCTTGAACCCTTGTGCACACTCGGCTCTGCTACATCAGAGCCGAGGGTGCACTTGAACCCTTCTGCACTCTCGGCTCTGCTACATCAGAGCCGAGGGTGCACTTGAACCCTTCTGCACCCTCGGCTCTGCTACACCTCTGCATGGCCAACTCTGCTCAATCTCTGGCATAGCAGAGCTGGCCGTGCACTGAACTCTTGGCTACACCACCAGCGTAATTGAGAGTTCAATCTCCAGCATAGCAGAGCTGGCCGTGCACTGAACTCTTGGCTATGCCACCAGCGTAGTTGAGAGTTTGATCTCCGGCATAGCAGAGCTGGCCGTGCACTGAACTCTTGGCTACACCACCAGCATAGTTGAGAGTTCAATCTCCGGCATAGCAGAGCTAGCCATGCACTGAACTCTTGGCTATGCCACCAGCGTAGTTGAGAGTTCAATCTCCGGCATAGCAGAGTTGGCCGTGCACTGAACTCTTGCAATCCTATGGGAAAAAGTTTATCTCACAAAAATCACAATTACACACTAGATAGAGCCCCAAAAAGTTATTTTTAATAACATTCCCACATAAATAAAGGTTATCCCTAGCTATCCCTGCCTGTACAGCTATCCCTGTCTCAGTCACAAAGTTCACATTCTCATATGACCCGGATCTGAAATCCACTCTTCGTCTAAAATGGGGGTCACCTGATTTTGGCAGCCAATGACTTTTTCCGATTTTTTTCAATGCCTCCGTTGTCGTAGTTCCTTTCCCACCTCCCCTGCACTGTTATTGGTGCAAAAAAAGCGCCAGAGAAGGTGGGAAGGGAATCAAATTTTTTTGGAGTTTGCCACGTGATGTTCGATTCAAATCGAACACATCGAACAGCCTGATATCTGATCGAACATGTGTTCGATAGAACACTGTTCGCTCATCTCTAGTAATGATAGTTCTGTGTAACAGTAGATGACATTACAATACAACATGTCTGCAAGTAAGTTCTTTACTGGATAATGTTGAGGAGGTATGGCAGAGACTGGAATAGTGATTGAGAAAGGGAAAAAAAGGGGTTGTCAGGGAGTCAATAGGATATGGTAGCAGGTAAAATCGTATATATATAGCAGAGAGCACATGGAATATTACAATTATAGCATAGCATGTATCCACTTGTGGCAATAAAAGTTCATAGTGGTGTTGGCTACAGGTTGCATCCTTGCATGTGATGATAAATTCTTCTGGACTTCAGCTCACAAAAGGGAGGATAGATATGGGAATAGGGGGGATAAATGAAACATAGGTTTGTTTCATACCCCTGAAATTTCCAAAACAATGAAAACAAAAATCAACAATCTTTCTCAATCCAATCTGACTGTTTCACCCATTATGTCACCACTCATCATTTCTTGTTAGCCAATGTGATGCATTAGGAAATTCACTTACAATTTATTTTATAAAAATGATACCACATAGTGTGTTATATGTTGGATATACTGTAGCGGAATAGGCTTTTCAATGGAGTTGAGATAAACTGTACTGATGTATACTGCCCAAACAGTCCATAAGCCACATATTTCAGTTTGTCCATATGTGTTCCCTAATTCTAATATTAAGTTATATTTATGGAACAATTCTAATATTTTATGGACATGTTACATATTTAACTCTAATGTAAGGCATGAGGAACATGAAATAAGGATCTAGATTTTTAAATTGTATTACTGTTATTTATCACCAAATGTTGCCAATGCAGGGATGTTAGCAATGTGTTTTATGCAGTGTAAAGTCGAAAATATCCTGCTATTACCAAACTTCAAAAGGATTCAGTGATCTTTGTGTACTGTTCAATTCACCACATTCAGTAAACTTTAATTTCTTGCATCCTTTAATAGGAAATGCTCCTCTGCAATTGGAATTTTTTCTCTAGCCCTCACAGTTCTTGAGCAATCAGGGAAGTTATTATGCTAATTAGCCTCTCTACAGTCAGGTGGGCGGTCTAATAGAGTAGCAGACAATGGGGCGTGATTCCGAGTTCTGACACTGCCTGCTCTGATTAGATAGTGTCAGACTTCAGAATCACATGGTACATAGTGTAAAACCATATAATATGGAAAGCACAAATGAGTTAGGAAATACTCTCACCTTAAATGGTTGTGAAAGCCATAAATTGCACTGGAACCAAATGTACAGAGGGTTCCTCTCTGGGCAGAATACACCTAAGATGTATGGTAATGCACTTCGATGTATCATATTAAACGCATGGCCTGGGTTTTGGAAGATGAGGGACTGTGCTCTACCACGGAATAGTTCCAAAATGTAAACTTTATTTATTATCACACTACGAGCTTCAGGATAACCACTCCTTTCTGAAGTGTGCAAGTAATTAAATAGTCAGCACTGTCTCTTTGATTACTTGTACACTTGAGAAAGGGGTAGTTACCCTGAAAAGCGTAGTGTGATAGTAAATATTGTTCACATTTTGGAAATATTCCTTAGTGGAGTGCAGTCCCTCATCTTCCAAAACCCAGGTCGTGGGTTTAATCTGGTCCATCCAAGTAATTAATATATGAAGCACCAATCAACTGTACCGATTCCTTGGAATGGTTAGAGCTAGAGAAAAAATTGCAGCTGCACCAGATGCAGAGAACCTGATTTGGTGGAGGTGGCGAAAAGTCCTATTTAAAAGAAATGATAAAGCACGTTGCATGTATTAAAAGCTTTGGGAGGCATGAAAAGAAAACTCATCACATTTTCACGTTACAGTTGAATAAAGCTCTTCAACTTATGTTTGTATCTTGCTCAGCAGCATTACCATCCTTCAATTATTTTGAGTTATATTCCTTTGAAACATAACCAATTTTGTTTTGGTCAGGCACAAAAGTTGCACAAACTTTTACTATTTTTTAAAAAGTCACCCTGTTTCCTAAAGCAATTTTGACTTTTATAACATTGACTTAGCAGAATTTCGCCTCTAGGATTTTAGAATATTTTACATATGGAAGTTTGATGGTTCATGTTAATCATCTAACTAATGCCCAATGGGCAAAATGAAACAGTTTTTAGAATATTCTGCATGAAATAAAGGCAGAGTGCGAGACCAATGGACTGCAATAGCTCAGAGTTTTGAAATACTTTTCCAAGCCATCAAACTCATGAATCCCAAAGGGACAACATAGCGTTTGCACATATGCTCATGTTTATGCCATAAAAAGGCAAACTTATATAACTACTGTATGTGTCAACATAAATTCCTTAAAAAAAGAAATTAGGTTAGAAGTGACTTGAACTTTACATAATCTGGTGACACTTAGTTGATGTATACTGTATTAATATGTGTTTCTATAATGAGTAGCCTGGAGAGTTCACATATAGTTGTCGCCAGTGCCTGTAGTACTATTTTATGCAAAATATTTGCTACTAAGAAAACATGACAGTGGTATAACAGGAGTATAATCCATTGCCATTTTCAGGATTTCTGTTTTCTGCTAAAGCGATGGAGGCAGAGACCGACCATAATTTGAAATTTTATACTTTACGTCATGAAGCTAAAAATTTGTCCTGATATTATATGAAAGACATTTGTGACAAAAGTATTGTTTATATCCTATCTGCCTCGAAAGGTGGCTACTGTTATTACTGCAAGAAAAATATTGACTGCTTTAGGCTAAGGCCCCAGTTTGTGGAAACGCAGCTTTCTTTGTTGCAGATTTTGTTGCGGTTTTTTGAGCCAAAGTTAGGAGTGGATTGAGCAGAAAAGAGAAGTATAAGAACTTGCTATATATTTCCCATTCCTCTTGTAGCCATTCTTGGCTTTGGCTCGAAAAACCGCAACAAAATCTGCCACAAAAGAAGCTGCGTTTCTGCGACATGGGACCTTAGGCTGAGGATATTGTTCATTTGGCCTTCAGGACACTGTTTTGGAGGTTTTGGTTTTTTCTTTTCTTTTTTGCACAACTTTTTACTTTTCCATCTATATGTTTTTGTGAGACCACCTCACACCATTATGGGATGTATTAGTGCATCAGTAACTGTTTCTTTTTATGCACGTGCAAGGCTAGAACAAAAATAGTAATTATACACATTTTCTGGATTTTAGGGGTTTTGCTTATACTGAAAGCAATGATGGGGTAAAAATTACATGTTAACTTTATTACTAGAGATGAGCGAACACTAAAATGTTCGAGGTTCGAAATTCGATTCGAACAGCCGCTCACTGTTCGAGTGTTCGAATGGGTTTCGAACCCCATTATAGTCTATGGGGAACATAAACTCGTTAAGGGGGAAACCCAAATTCGTGTCTGGAGGGTCACCAAGTCCACTATGACACCCCAGGAAATGATACCAACACCCTGGAATGACACTGGGACAGCAGGGGAAGCATGTCTGGGGGCATAAAAGTCACTTTATTTCATGGAAATCCCTGTCAGTTTGCGATTTTCGCAAGCTAACTTTTCCCCATAGAAATGCATTGGCCAGTGCTGATTGGCCAGAGTACGGAACTCGACCAATCAGCGCTGGCTCTGCTGGAGGAGGCGGAGTCTAAGATAGCTCCACACCAGTCTCCATTCAGGTCCGACCTTAGACTCCGCCTCCTCCGGCAGAGCCAGCGCTGATTGGCCGAAGGCTGGCCAATGCATTCCTATGCGAATGCAGACTTAGCAGTGCTGAGTCAGTTTTGCTCAACTACACATCTGATGCACACTCGGCACTGCTACATCAGATGTAGCAATCTGATGTAGCAGAGCCGAGGGTGCACTAGAACCCCTGTGCAAACTCAGTTCACGCTAATAGAATGCATTGGCCAGCGCTGATTGGCCAATGCATTCTATTAGCCCGATGAAGTAGAGCTGAATGTGTGTGCTAAGCACACACATTCAGCACTGCTTCATCAAGCCAATACAATGCATTAGCCAGTGCTGATTGGCCAGAGTACGGAATTCGGCCAATCAGCGCTGGCTCTGCTGGAGGAGGCGGAGTCTAAGATCGCTCCACACCAGTCTCCATTCAGGTCCGACCTTAGACTCCGCCTCCTCCGGCAGAGCCAGCGCTGATTGGCCGAAGGCTGGCCAATGCATTCCTATGCGAATGCAGACTTAGCAGTGCTGAGTCAGTTTTGCTCAACTACACATCTGATGCACACTCGGCACTGCTACATCAGATGTAGCAATCTGATGTAGCAGAGCCGAGGGTGCACTAGAACCCCTGTGCAAACTCAGTTCACGCTAATAGAATGCATTGGCCAGCGCTGATTGGCCAATGCATTCTATTAGCCCGATGAAGTAGAGCTGAATGTGTGTGCTAAGCACACACATTCAGCACTGCTTCATCAAGCCAATACAATGCATTAGCCAGTGCTGATTGGCCAGAGTACGGAATTCGGCCAATCAGCGCTGGCCAATGCATTCTATTAGCCCGATGAAGTAGAGCTGAATGTGTGTGCTAAGCACACACATTCAGCACTGCTTCATCAAGCCAATACAATGCATTAGCCAGTGCTGATTGGCCAGAGTACGGAATTCGGCCAATCAGCGCTGGCTCTGCTGGAGGAGGCGGAGTCTAAGATCGCTCCACACCAGTCTCCATTCAGGTCCGACCTTAGACTCCGCCTCCTCCGGCAGAGCCAGCGCTGATTGGCCGAAGGCTGGCCAATGCATTCCTATGCGAATGCAGACTTAGCAGTGCTGAGTCAGTTTTGCTCAACTACACATCTGATGCACACTCGGCACTGCTACATCAGATGTAGCAATCTGATGTAGCAGAGCCGAGGGTGCACTAGAACCCCTGTGCAAACTCAGTTCACACTAATAGAATGCATTGGCCAGCGCTGATTGGCCAATGCATTCTATTAGCCCGATGAAGTAGAGCTGAATGTGTGTGCTAAGCACACACATTCAGCACTGCTTCATCAAGCCAATACAATGCATTAGCCAGTGCTGATTGGCCAGAGTACGGAATTCGGCCAATCAGCGCTGGCTCTGCTGGAGGAGGCGGAGTCTAAGGTCGGACCTGAATGGAGACTGGTGTGGAGCGATCTTAGACTCCGCCTCCTCCAGCAGAGCCAGCGCTGATTGGCCGAATTCCGTACTCTGGCCAATCAGCACTGGCTAATGCATTGTATTGGCGTGATGAAGCAGTGCTGAATGTGTGTGCTTAGCACACACATTCAGCTCTACTTCATCGGGCTAATAGAATGCATTGGCCAGCGCTGATTGGCCGAATTCCGTACTCTGGCCAATCAGTGCTGGCCAATGCATTCTATTAGCTTGATGAAGCAGAGTGTGCACAAGGGTTCAAGCGCACCCTCGGCTCTGATGTAGCAGAGCCGAGGCTGCACAAGGGTTCAAGCGCACCCTCGGCTCTGATGTAGGAGAGCCGAGGGTGCACTTGAACCCTTGTGCAGCCTCGGCTCTGCTACATCAGAGCCGAGGGTGCGCTTGAACCCTTGTGCACACTCTGCTTCATCAAGCTAATAGAATGCATTGGCCAGCGCTGATTGGCCAATGTATTCTATTAGCCTGATGAAGTAGAGCTGAATGTGTGTGCTAAGCACACACATTCAGCTCTACTTCATCGGGCTAATAGAATGCATTGGCCAGCGCTGATTGGCCAGAGTACGGAACTCGACCAATCAGCGCTGGCTCTGCTGGAGGAGGCGGAGTCTAAGATCGCTCCACACCAGTCTCCATTCAGGTCCGACCTTAGACTCCGCCTCCTCCAGCAGAGCCAGCGCTGATTGGCCGAATTCCGTACTCTGGCCAATCAGCACTGGCTAATGCATTGTATTGGCTTGATGAAGCAGTGCTGAATGTGTGTGCTTAGCACACACATTCAGCTCTACTTCATCGGGCTAATAGAATGCATTGGCCAATCAGCGCTGGCCAATGCATTCTATTAGTGTGAACTGAGTTTGCACAGGGGTTCTAGTGCACCCTCGGCTCTGCTACATCAGATTGCTACATCTGATGTAGCAGTGCCGAGTGTGCATCAGATGTGTAGTTGAGCAAAACTGACTCAGCACTGCTAAGTCTCTGCATTCGCATAGGAATGCATTGGCCAGCCTTCGGCCAATCAGCGCTGGCTCTGCCGGAGGAGGCGGAGTCTAAGGTCGGACCTGAATGGAGACTGGTGTGGAGCGATCTTAGACTCCGCCTCCTCCAGCAGAGCCAGCGCTGATTGGTCGAGTTCCGTACTCTTGCCAATCAGCGCTGGCCAATGCATTCTATTAGCCCGATGAAGTAGAGCTGAATGTGTGTGCTTAGCACACACATTCAGCTCTACTTCATCAGGCTAATAGAATACATTGGCCAATCAGCGCTGGCCAATGCATTCTATTAGCTTGATGAAGCAGAGTGTGCACAAGGGTTCAAGCGCACCCTCGGCTCTGATGTAGCAGAGCTGAGGGTGCACAAGGGTTCAAGTGCACCCTCGGCTCTCCTACATCAGAGCCGAGGGTGCGCTTGAACCCTTGTGCAGCCTCGGCTCTGCTACATCAGAGCCGAGGGTGCGCTTGAACCCTTGTGCACACTCTGCTTCATCAAGCTAATAGAATGCATTGGCCAGCGCTGATTGGCCAGAGTACGGAATTCGGCCAATCAGCGCTGGCCAATGCATCCCTATGGGAAAAAGTTTATCTCACAAAAATAACAATTACACACCCGATAGAGCCCCAAAAAGTTATTTTTAATAACATTCCCCCCTAAATAAAGGTTATCCCTAGCTATCCCTGCCTGTACAGCTATCCCTGTCTCATAGTCACAAAGTTCACATTCTCATATGACCCGGATTTGAAATCCACTATTCGTCTAAAATGGAGGTCACCTGATTTCGGCAGCCAATGACTTTTTCCAATTTTTTTCAATGCCCCCAGTGTCGTAGTTCCTGTCCCACCTCCCCTGCGCTGTTATTGGTGCAAAAAAGGCGCCAGGGAAGGTGGGAGGGGAATCGAATTTTGGCGCACTTTACCACGTGGTGTTCGATTCGATTCGAACATGGCGAACACCCTGATATCCGATCGAACATGTGTTCGATAGAACACTGTTCGCTCATCTCTATTTATTACGGTTCTGCCGTTGGTAACACAGGCACAGTGTCAGTGCCATGAGATTAGTATGATGTATATATCTGTCAAAGAGTATTAAGTGGCACTTGCTCATGATGGATATATCTGTCATATAGCTCAACCCTGTTAAATCACTAGAAGGCTGTGTGTGCTCATGGCTGGCTTTATTCTAGTGAATGGGAGTTATGGGAACAGCCAAGGAAACTTGCAGTATTGTGTTATTGCCTTTTAGAAATAAAGGGCGTGTGAATATATGGTATAAATAAAAAAACATTAATTTTATTAACATGACAATTATAGTAAAAAAAAAAGAAAAAAACCTTTGTAATGTAAAAATGCAGCAACATAAAGTGCCACATAATAGAAGGCTGTGTGTTCATGATGACAAAATGATCACTCGCTGTCATTGTAAATCTCTTTGACATTTCATACGCTACACATACCTCACTGCCACAAGCACGGCCTGACAATGACATTTTATGGCAGCAGGTTTAGACGGAGTACTGAAAGAAAAGAAAAGATTACATTTTATTGCCCCCTAGTTATTGCCTTAACATATCAAGAAATGAAAAAATAGAAGAAACTCAAATTCTAAAGTTTGGAAAAGTATTGGCAATTGGTATTGTGTACACTAACATTGTCTTCATTAAGGAAACAGCATTGTATCAGTTATTAACAGTATTAGTTATGTTTTTAGAGAGCTATTAGCTACAGGGTGTTGTACATACGAAAATAATATATACAAATAATATAAAAAAACAAGTGCAATAAATACAATGGCGGTGCCCAAGTGCCGCTGTAGGTATCACATTTAAACATGGCATCTCATACATTAATGCCTGTTGTCAGAGAGGACTATGATCACAACATTCTGTAAAACAGATGAGACTCAGAGGTTATGGTGCCAATACAACTCCTAAGTAGGATCCATGTTTTGGCCAGGGCCCCACGTAGCGGAAAAGCCACTGGGTTCTACAGTACCTGCAAAGTAGATGAGATTCTGGCTAATCCCATCCACACATAGCAGAAAAATATCCGCAGTGGACATGCTGCGATTTAAAAAAACTGTTGCATTTTTGAAAATTGAAGCATGTCAATTATACCTACCAAAATTCTGGCGTTTTCCATATAGGTATAGTTCAAGTAGAAAGTCTGCAAGGGAAAACTCTTTCAGTGAAAAGTGTTTTGGGAATAACTGCAATGTGTTTCCGCTGTGGTTTTTTAAACAATGCTTTTTTTGCTGTGGCTCCTACATGGGACCTTAGCCTTAAAGGGGTTCTCCCATCTCAGTATTTCTCCAGATTGCATACAGTGTCTGGTTCTCACTTCCTGTATTTCTCCTCTCTCTCCCCCTCCCTGTTGCTAAATGGGCTGGAGAAGTCTCACAAGACTTATACAGATGAGATAATCGTGTACAGAACTATTTAGTGGTATCTGTTAGAGATGAGCGAACAGTGTTCTATCGAACACATGTTCGATCGGATATCAGGGTGTTCGCCATGTTCGAATCGAATCGAACACCGCGTGGTAAAGTGCGCCAAAATTCGATTCCCCTCCCACCTTCCCTGGCGCCTTTTTTGCACCAATAACAGCGCAGGGGAGGTGGGACAGGAACTACGACACCGGGGGCATTGAAAAAAATTGGAAAAAGTCATTGGCTGCCGAAATCAGGTGACCTCCATTTTAGACGAATAGTGGATTTCAAATCCGGGTCATATGAGAATGTGAACTTTGTGACTATGAGACAGGGATAGCTGTACAGGCAGGGATAGCTAGGGATAACCTTTATTTAGGGGGGAATGTTATTAAAAATAACTTTTTGGGGCTCTATCGGGTGTGTAATTGTGATTTTTGTGAGATAAACTTTTTCCCATAGGGATGCATTGGCCAGCGCTGATTGGCCGAATTCCGTACTCTGGCCAATCAGTGCTGGCCAATGCATTCTATTAGCTTGATGAAGCAGAGTGTGCACAAGGGTTCAAGCGCACCCTCGGCTCTGATGTAGCAGAGCCGAGGCTGCACAAGGGTTCAAGCGCACCCTCGGCTCTGATGTAGGAGAGCCGAGGGTGCACTTGAACCCTTGTGCACCCTCAGCTCTGCTACATCAGAGCCGAGGGTGCGCTTGAACCCTTGTGCACACTCTGCTTCATCAAGCTAATAGAATGCATTGGCCAGCGCTGATTGGCCAATGTATTCTATTAGCCTGATGAAGTAGAGCTGAATGTGTGTGCTAAGCACACACATTCAGCTCTACTTCATCGGGCTAATAGAATGCATTGGCCAGCGCTGATTGGCCAGAGTACGGAACTCGACCAATCAGCGCTGGCTCTGCTGGAGGAGGCGGAGTCTAAGATCGCTCCACACCAGTCTCCATTCAGGTCCGACCTTAGACTCCGCCTCCTCCGGCAGAGCCAGCGCTGATTGGCCGAAGGCTGGCCAATGCATTCCTATGCGAATGCAGAGACTTAGCAGTGCTGAGTCAGTTTTGCTCAACTACACATCTGATGCACACTCGGCACTGCTACATCAGATGTAGCAATCTGATGTAGCAGAGCCGAGGGTGCACTAGAACCCCTGTGCAAACTCAGTTCACGCTAATAGAATGCATTGGCCAGCGCTGATTGGCCAATGCATTCTATTAGCCCGATGAAGTAGAGCTGAATGTGTGTGCTAAGCACACACATTCAGCACTGCTTCATCACGCCAATACAATGCATTAGCCAGTGCTGATTGGCCAGAGTACGGAATTCGGCCAATCAGCGCTGGCCAATGCATTCTATTAGCCCGATGAAGTAGAGCTGAATGTGTGTGCTAAGCACACACATTCAGCACTGCTTCATCACGCCAATACAATGCATTAGCCAGTGCTGATTGGCCGAATTCCGTACTCTGGCCAATCAGCGCTGGCTCTGCTGGAGGAGGCGGAGTCTAAGGTCGGACCTGAATGGAGACTGGTGTGGAGCGATCTTAGACTCCGCCTCCTCCAGCAGAGCCAGCGCTGATTGGCCGAATTCCGTACTCTGGCCAATCAGCGCTGGCCAATGCATTCTATTAGCCCGATGAAGTAGAGCTGAATGTGTGTACCAAATGTACAGAGGGTTCCTCTCTGGGCAGAATACACCTAAGATGTATGGTAATGCACTTCGATGTATCATATTAAACGCATGGCCTGGGTTTTGGAAGATGAGGGACTGTGCTCTACCACGGAATAGTTCCAAAATGTAAACTTTATTTATTATCACACTACGAGCTTCAGGATAACCACTCCTTTCTGAAGTGTGCAAGTAATTAAATAGTCAGCACTGTCTCTTTGATTACTTGTACACTTGAGAAAGGGGTAGTTACCCTGAAAAGCGTAGTGTGATAGTAAATATTGTTCACATTTTGGAAATATTCCTTAGTGGAGTGCAGTCCCTCATCTTCCAAAACCCAGGTCGTGGGTTTAATCTGGTCCATCCAAGTAATTAATATATGAAGCACCAATCAACTGTACCGATTCCTTGGAATGGTTAGAGCTAGAGAAAAAATTGCAGCTGCACCAGATGCAGAGAACCTGATTTGGTGGAGGTGGCGAAAAGTCCTATTTAAAAGAAATGATAAAGCACGTTGCATGTATTAAAAGCTTTGGCACACACATTCAGCACACACATTCAGCACTGCTTCATCACGCCAATACAATGCATTAGCCAGTGCTGATTGGCCAGAGTACAGAATTCGGCCAATCAGCGCTGGCTCTGCTGGAGGAGGCGGAGTCTAAGGTCGGACCTGAATGGAGACTGGTGTGGAGCGATCTTAGACTCCGCCTCCTCCAGCAGAGCCAGCGCTGATTGGCCGAATTCCGTACTCTGGCCAATCAGCACTGGCTAATGCATTGTATTGGCGTGATGAAGCAGTGCTGAATGTGTGTGCTTAGCACACACATTCAGCTCTACTTCATCGGGCTAATAGAATGCATTGGCCAGCGCTGATTGGCCGAATTCCGTACTCTGGCCAATCAGCACTGGCTAATGCATTGTATTGGCGTGATGAAGCAGTGCTGAATGTGTGTGCTTAGCACACACATTCAGCTCTGCTTCATCGGGCTAATAGAATGCATTGGCCAGCGCTGATTGGCCGAATTCCGTACTCTGGCCAATCAGCACTGGCTAATGCATTGTATTGGCGTGATGAAGCAGTGCTGAATGTGTGTGCTTAGCACACACATTCAGCTCTACTTCATCGGGCTAATGTAATGCATTGGCCAGCGCTGATTGGCCAGAGTACGGAATTCGGCCAATCAGCGCTGGCTCTGCTGGAGGAGGCGGAGTCTAAGATCGCTCCACACCAGTCTCCATTCAGGTCCGACCTTAGACTCCGCCTCCTCCAGCAGAGCCAGCGCTGATTGGCCGAATTCCGTACTCTGGCCAATCAGCACTGGCTAATGCATTGTATTGGCGTGATGAAGCAGTGCTGAATGTGTGTGCTTAGCACACACATTCAGCTCTACTTCATCGGGCTAATAGAATGCATTGGCCAGCGCTGATTGGCCGAATTCCGTACTCTGGCCAATCAGCACTGGCTAATGCATTGTATTGGCGTGATGAAGCAGTGCTGAATGTGTGTGCTTAGCACACACATTCAGCTCTACTTCATCGGGCTAATAGAATGCATTGGCCAATCAGCGCTGGCCAATGCATTCTATTAGCGTGAACTGAGTTTGCACAGGGGTTCTAGTGCACCCTCGGCTCTGCTACATCAGATTGCTACATCTGATGTAGCAGTGCCGAGTGTGCATCAGATGTGTAGTTGAGCAAAACTGACTCAGCACTGCTAAGTCTCTGCATTCGCATAGGAATGCATTGGCCAGCCTTCGGCCAATCAGCGCTGGCTCTGCCGGAGGAGGCGGAGTCTAAGGTCGGACCTGAATGGAGACTGGTGTGGAGCGATCTTAGACTCCGCCTCCTCCAGCAGAGCCAGCGCTGATTGGTCGAGTTCCGTACTCTGGCCAATCAGCACTGGCCAATGCATTTCTATGGGGAAAAGTTAGCTTGCGAAAATCGCAAACTGACAGGGATTTCCATGAAGG
Source organism: Leptodactylus fuscus (assembly GCF_031893055.1). Taxonomy (NCBI): domain Eukaryota; kingdom Metazoa; phylum Chordata; class Amphibia; order Anura; family Leptodactylidae; genus Leptodactylus; species Leptodactylus fuscus. The sequence goes on from NC_134269.1 coordinate 82,935,938, forward strand.
AATATTTCCAAAATGTGAACAATATTTACTATCACACTACGCTTTTCAGGGTAACTACCCCTTTCTCAAGTGTACAAGTAATCAAAGAGACAGTGCTGACTATTTAATTACTTGCACACTTCAGAAAGGAGTGGTTATCCTGAAGCTCGTAGTGTGATAATAAATAAAGTTTACATTTTGGAACTATTCCGTGGTAGAGCACAGTCCCTCATCTTCCAAAACCCAGGCCATGCGTTTAATATGATACATCGAAGTGCATTACCATACATCTTAGGTGTATTCTGCCCAGAGAGGAACCCTCTGTACATTTGGTACACACATTCAGCTCTACTTCATCGGGCTAATAGAATGCATTGGCCAGCGCTGATTGGCCAGAGTACGGAATTCGGCCAATCAGCGCTGGCTCTGCTGGAGGAGGCGGAGTCTAAGATCGCTCCACACCAGTCTCCATTCAGGTCCGACCTTAGACTCCGCCTCCTCCAGCAGAGCCAGCGCTGATTGGCCAGAGTACGGAATTCGGCCAATCAGCACTGGCTAATGCATTGTATTGGCGTGATGAAGCAGTGCTGAATGTGTGTGCTTAGCACACACATTCAGCTCTACTTCATCGGGCTAATAGAATGCATTGGCCAGCGCTGATTGGCCGAATTCCGTACTCTGGCCAATCAGCACTGGCTAATGCATTGTATTGGCGTGATGAAGCAGTGCTGAATGTGTGTGCTTAGCACACACATTCAGCTCTACTTCATCGGGCTAATAGAATGCATTGGCCAATCAGCGCTGGCCAATGCATTCTATTAGCGTGAACTGAGTTTGCACAGGGGTTCTAGTGCACCCTCGGCTCTGCTACATCAGATTGCTACATCTGATGTAGCAGTGCCGAGTGTGCATCAGATGTGTAGTTGAGCAAAACTGACTCAGCACTGCTAAGTCTCTGCATTCGCATAGGAATGCATTGGCCAGCCTTCGGCCAATCAGCGCTGGCTCTGCCGGAGGAGGCGGAGTCTAAGGTCGGACCTGAATGGAGACTGGTGTGGAGCGATCTTAGACTCCGCCTCCTCCAGCAGAGCCAGCGCTGATTGGTCGAGTTCCGTACTCTGGCCAATCAGCACTGGCCAATGCATTTCTATGGGGAAAAGTTAGCTTGCGAAAATCGCAAACTGACAGGGATTTCCATGAAATAAAGTGACTTTTATGCCCCCAGACATGCTTCCCCTGCTGTCCCAGTGTCATTCCAGGGTGTTGGTATCATTTCCTGGGGTGTCATAGTGGACTTGGTGACCCTCCAGACACGAATTTGGGTTTCCCCCTTAACGAGTTTATGTTCCCCATAGACTATAATGGGGTTCGAAACCCATTCGAACACTCGAACAGTGAGCGGCTGTTCGAATCGAATTTCGAACCTCGAACATTTTAGTGTTCGCTCATCTCTAGTATCTGTGTGTTTACATAGAGAGATAACAGACTTTATCAGCAAACTGCAATTACTGAACGGATTGTCCTGAATAAGTGATATCACTTGTCCTATCTCCCAGGTCCATGGTTATAGCAATGGTGTGTAAACAACGGGAGGAATAAGGTCACATAGCAGGAGAACAAAGCAGAATTTCTAAAGGAATATATTTAGGAAAAGTCTTCAATTTACATAAGCTACCAGTATAGATAGGATCCTTGAGATGGGACAACCCCTTTAAAGTCTCAACAGCCACATTACTTAATCAGAAGAGTGAATTGGTCTCCATTCTTTAGCAGGAGACCATATGAAGGGCCTGTGCACTTTTGCAATCTTCAAGTAACTTTGCAAATAATTTTAATTAAAATCATATTTTTACTGTTTTGCGTATACAACAGCTATGCATCCCTTACTCATGTGCCTCAAAGTCTACTAACCTTGTGTATTCAGAAAATATAGTCATTCTCCTATCCTTCTACTGTTCTATACAATACACAATAGCCATATATAGTATATACTGCTGCTTTGCAGTGGTAAGTTGTGTTGGCAGCTAGTATAAATGTTCAGTCATTGAACTGTTTAGAAACCAACCATTAAGTAATATATCACATGCTATTCAGCAGTATCACAACAAAGGTAACAATGGAGCTTGCTATACAAGCAGGGTATTAATATTGACTAATAACATTCACCCCGCAGTGTAAGTTCTCTTTTAAATGAGCCATCAAACCAACAGCTCAATAAGCAGCTGACAAAAGAAAGGCCACCTTTATCATTCATCTATTATAATTTACTATTTTGTCTAGCTAAAAATATAGCTAGACAGTCTTTTTACAGACTCTGCCTCTGCTATATCCTCGTATACAAGACAGATCCCTCTGTCCTGCTAAGCAGCCCTGCCATTTATTATGGCAACACGCGTTCAGAGAGATAGCGCCGCTCATCACTGCAATCTTTAAATGAACATCTTGACATTTTCTATTTATTTCCAGCATACAGTAAAATGGTTGGGGAGCCCAGTAGAGCAATGATAGCAAGGGAAAAACTCTTTCTATATATTCCAAGATGAATACCATGACAATTAATAGAAAATAAATGGAATGATTCAATTTCGATAACAATTTTTCTTTTTTGTTTAAATATTTAACTAGATGTGCGCCATTTTAGGAGCTGATGACGAAGTGTATCAGGAGATGTACTTTTAAAATACGCACATGCGGCATTGAAGAAACATTCTGCTTATGTTCGAAAGAAGATAGAACTGATTATCTCTGTCATTTAGATTTCACTTTATTTTAATAACTTTATAAAGATTTAAATACAGTAAGTTTAAGGGTGCAGCTTAAAATTTAAAGGCGACTCCTAAAAGCTACAGTTTCTGTTATAATATTAACACTGGAGCAAATATCAAAAATTGCAGGATCTGATTGACCACAGAGAACAGTAGAACATGCAAACTAAATCTCACACAGTGCTGAACGGTAGATCCAGGGCAACTAAGTATCTTTATCAGCACCAGCCACAAAGCCAGATGGACTTGTGCTGAATAGAGATGAGCGAACACTAAAATGTTCGAGGTTCGAAATTCGATTCGAACAGCCGCTCAATGTTCGTGTGTTCGAACGGGTTTCGAACCCCATTATAGTCTATGGGGAACAGATACTCGTTAAGGGGGAAACCCAAATCCGTGTCTGGAGGGTCACCAAGTCCACTATGACACTCCAGGAAATGATGCCAACACCTCTGGAATGACACTGGGACAGCAGGGGAAGCATGTCTGGGGGCATCTAACACACCAAAGACCCTCTATTACCCCAACATCACTGCCTAACAACTACACACTTTCCACATTCAAAAAAACCTCTATCAAAGTGGGAAAATACCTGGAAACCTTCTTTACTCCCCAAATGGATGGACACAAACCCCAATTTAAGCTCAACAAACAGTAACAACCACCCCTTTAAATCACGTTTAACATGACAACCACAAATGGAATAGGCAATGGGAATTCCAAAAGCCCTCACCCTTAACTGTCATTTTGAGTGTGTGTGTGTGTGTGTGTGTGTGTGTGTGATGTGGTAAGACCTTCCAAAATTCACTTTTCTAGCCCTTAACATGAGCCCTTCCAAACAAAGTTACAGGACCTTAAGCTGAGCTACCAGCAGAGATTGAGGCCCTTGGCATGAGTAGAGCGTTGCACCAGCAGTGTTTTTGGTACTTAGGGTGAGTTGAGCCTTGTACCAGCGTGTGTCCCTTAACATCAGGCGGGCCCTAAGTTCTGCGCTTTGCACAAAAGTTCCACATTAACTAGGCTGAATGGTGCAAAGATTAGTAGGCCCGAGAACCAGGAACAGGTCTTGCAATGGCTGTCGGATAACGCTTAAAGCACATTGTCCACCAGCCAGTCAGCCTCTACCTCCTCTTACCCAACAGTCTTGTCCTCCTTCCACCCAAAATTCCCAATCTTCCCAGAACAATAACCCCAACTGTCCCTGCTCCCCAGAGCTGTTCTCCCTTCCTTTGACTGTACCGCAACCTGCCCCTCCATTTCGCGATTCCACGGACCTAACAGACGAGTATCTGTGTCCAGATGCTCAAACACTAGAGTCTCCTCCATCTCCGGTCGATTTGGTGGTGGATGACCAGCAACCCACCCTCATTGACGACGATGAGATGCAGTTGCTGTCAGGGCAGCCAGTTGACATGCGCATTGTGCAGGAGGAGGAGGCGAGACAGGAGTTGGAAGAGGAGGTGGTGGACGACGAGGACACCGACCCAACCTGGACAAGGCGGATGTCAAGCTGGGAAAGTAGTGTGGATGTTGAGGCAGGTGCAGCACCAAAAAGGGTAGCTAGAGGCAGAGGTCAACAGCTTCGCCGAAGCCAGGCCAGACCCGGAATGTCCGAAGATGTTCCCTTTTGTACCCAGCCCAGAAAAACTCCCCCATCGAGGGCACGTTTCTCGAAGGTGTAGAGTTTTTTCAAGGAATGCGCCGAGGACAGATATAGTGTCGTCTACACAATTTGCCTCTCGAAATCGAGTAGGGGCCCTGAGAAGAGCAACCTGTCCACCACTTCAATGCACCGTCATTTGGAATCCAAGCAATGGAATCAGTGGCAGGCAGCAACGGCAGGACAAACGTCGCCCGCCGTTCATGCCACTGCCTCTGCTCACAGTGCTGGCGATGCACTCCAGAGGACGAGCCAGGACATCACTTCATCTGCCTCCGCCACTTTGTTGACTTCTCCCTCATCCTCCCCTGTTTCTGTCTTATCTCCTTCTCCTGCACCATCAAAGGCACCATCAGGCGCTTCTTTACAACAACCCACCATCTCTCAGACATTGGAGCGCCGGCAGAAATACACCGCTAACCACCCACCCACGCAAGCCTAGAACGCCAACATCGCTAAACTGCTGGCCCAGGAGAGGTTGGCGTTCCGGCTTGTTGAAACTCCCGCCTTCCCGGACCTGATGGCAACTGTGGCACCTCACTATGCCGTCCCTAGCCGTCTCAACTTCTCCCGGTGTGGCGTCCCCGCCTTGCACCAGCACGTGTCACTCAACATCAGGTGGGCCCTTAGTTCCGCGCTTTGCTGCAAGGTCCACTTGACCACCGACACTTGGACAAGCGCCTGTGGTCAGGGATGCTGCTTATCTTTAAGGACAGGCAGGGTGAATGTGGTGGAGTCTGGTCCCGGGGTGCAAACTGAGGTACCCTATCTCCTCTCCCAGGCCAAAATTCATGGCAGGAGTAGACTGAAACCCTACGACGCTGCAACCTCCACCACAGCTACTAGCGGCAAACGCTAAAACACTGGTGTGGGGAGATGTCAGCAGGCGGTGCTGAAGCTCATCAGCTTGGGGGACAGACAGCACAGTGCCTCCGAGGTCAGGGATGCCATCCTGGCTGAGATGGCATTTTTTTTTCCCTGCTACACCTGGGGCCTGGCATTTTTACGCCTGTGATAATGGCTGGAACCTGGTAGCGGCTCTGGAGCTTGCCAGCCTCCAACACATTCCATGTTTGGCCCACGTCTAACCTAGTGGTGCAAAGTTTTTTGAAAACATACCCAAATGTACCGAAGCTACTGTTGAAAATGCGGCGCTTGTGCGCCCACTTTTGCAAGTGCACAGGAGTCGCTGCTAGCCTAAAAACACTCTAGCAAGGCCTACATCTGTCCAAACACAGGCTGTTGTCCGTCATTCACACACACTGAAACCCTACAATACCATATCTTGAGCAGGGTGTGTGAGCTGCACAGACCTTTGATGGAGTTCCATCTACAAAACCCAAGGGTTCCTCAAAGTCAGCTCCCAAAGTTTCTGCACCATGAGTTTCCAGGGGTGGCAGAGTTATGGCTAGGGGCAGAGGCATGGATAGGGATGATGTCTAGGGGCAAAAGCAGTGTGGATGTGGAGGCAAGCTAAGCAGGAAAAACTGGGGGTACAAGCTAAGGCATGGACTGGGGTGATGTCTAGGGGCAAAAGCAGTGTGGATGTGGAGGCAAGCTAAGCAGGAAAAACTGGGGGTACAAGCTAAGGCATGGACTGGGGTGATGTCTAGGGGCAAAAGCAGTGTGGATGTGGAGGCAAGCTAAGCAGGAAAAACTGGGGGTACAAGCTAAGGCATGGACTGGGGTGATGTCTAGGGGCAAAAGCAGTGTGGATGTGGAGGCAAGCAAAGCAGGGAAAATGGTGGCTAGAGGCAAAGGGATGTCCATAGGCAGCAAGGGCAAAGATGCAAAACTCTCCCGTGTTTCAAGAATTTTCCTGACTTGTCTCCCCACAAAACATTCCTGGGAGGAGGGCTGAAACACCACCCTCCTCCTCCTCCGCTGTTATATTGACCCCAGCTACGAGCTGAAAACGCTGCAACACTGGTGTGGGGAGACGTCAGCAGGCTGGGCTGAAGCTCATCAGCTTGGGAGACGGACAGCACACTGCCTCTGAGGTCAGGGATGCCATCCTGGATGAGATGGCAATTTGTTTATCCCCGCTGCCCCTGGGGCCAGGCTTTTTTGTCTTGTTGGAGGGCTCTGGAGCTTGCCAGCCTCCAACACGTTCCATGCCTGGCCCACGTGTTCAATGTAGTGGTGCAATGATTTTTAAAAACATACCCCAAATTAGCTGAGCTAAGGGTGAAAGTGCGGCACTTGGACACCCACTTTCCCAAGTCTACAGTACCTGGAGCTAGCCGCAATACACTCCAGCAAGGCCTACATCTGCCTGAAGAACCTACTGTTGTGCGAGGTCACCACACGCTCTAACCCTAGATACCGTATGTTCAGCAGGGTGTGTGAGCAGCAGAGACCTTTGATGGAGTACCAGCTACAAAACCCAAGGGTTCCTCAGAGTCAGCTCCCTCACTTTCTGCACCATGAGTTTCCATGGGTGGCAGACTTATGGCTAGAGGCACAGGCATGGATAGGGGTGATGTGTAGGGGCAAAAGCAGTGTGGATGTGGAGGCAAGCTAAGCAGCAAAAACTGGGGGTACAAGCAGCCGGTGGCATCATCACTGACAAGCACAGCTGTCTGTCAGCTGACAGGCTGACTTTCACCAAAATGAACAGACAATGGATAGACTCATCATATACATGTCAGTTACATGACAAATTTAGTGCAATTTGCAAGTCCAAGATGGGTTGGAGATCTGCGGAGAGGAATCTCACCACCTCTTGCGGGTGCCATCATTTGGAAGGCAAGCCCTGGGCTCAGTGGGTGAGAGCAAGAGCAGGATAATCGTTGTTTGGCCTGGCGGCCACTGCCTCTCCCACTGTTGACAGGGCTGGCGCTGCAGTCCAGACCAGCAGCCAGGACACCTCCACATCTGCCTCTGACACTTTGGGGAGTTCACCCTTATCCTCACCTTTTCCTGCCATTTCTCCTTTTGCCCGCGCCATCATGCACCTCTTCCCAGCAACTCCCCATCTCCCAAGCCTTTCATTTCATGCTAAAGTACAGCGCAACCCACCCACATGCCCAAGGCTTCAACGGCCTCATCCCAAGAAATCTGGCCCAGGAGATGTTGGAATCCCGGCTGGGGGACACTCTGCCCTTTTTGGGCAGAGTGTCTACTGCGCCACCGCACTGTGCCGTCCACACCAGCACTTTCCCCCAAACATGAGGCGGTCCCTAAATTCAGCGCTTAGCCCTAAAGTTCCATGTGACCAGTTACGAATGGACAAGTGCATGCGGACAGGGACGCTACCTTTCAATTTGGGCACAGTGGTTGAATGTAGTTGAGGCGTGGACCGGGTCGCAAAATGTGGTGGCCTGACTTGTCTCCCCACACAACATTCCTGGGAGGAGGGCTGAAACACCACCCTCCTCCGCTGTTAAATTGACCCCAGCTACGAGCTGGAAACGCTGCAACACTGGTGTGGGGAGACGTCAGCGGGCCGTGCTGAAGCTAATCAGCTTGGGGGCCAGACAGCACACTGCCTACAAAGTGAGTCATGCCATCCTCGATGAGACAGCAATGTGGTTTTTGCCACTGCACCTGGGCCCAGGCATGTTGTCATGTGTGATAATGGCCGTAACCTGGGATTGGCTCTGTAGCTTGGCAGCCTGCAACATATTCCATGCCTGGGCCACGTTTTTAACTCATTGCTGCTAATCATTTTAAAAAGGTACCCCAATGTTCCTGAGCTACTGGTGAAAGTGTGGCGCTTGTGCGGATAGTTTTTAAAGTCTATAGTTGCCGCTGCTAGCCTCTATGCACTCCTACAACGCCTGTACCTGCTGGAACAACGGCTGTTGTGCAACGTCTCCACACTGCTGGCACTAAACATATCATGTGTTGAGCAGAGTGTGTGAGCAGCACAGACCTTTGATGTAGTTCCAACTCCAAAACCCTCGGGTTCGTCAAAGTCAACTCCCTCAGTTGCTCAACCATGAGTGGCCATGGGTGGCAGACTTATGTGAAATCCCATCCCATCCATTGCACTGGACACGAAACATTAGCATGCGCTCAGCACAACTTCGGATATGGCAGCTGCGTTAAGCAGGGTGCAGGGTACAACACAGACCAGGCCCGAGCACCAGGAACAGGTGTTAGAAATACTGCAGCATCCGCCATTTCCTTCCAATTTTGGGGTTTTGGACCCGCCACCGACTTGTCTGGACCTAAGTGGGGATCACGAGACACAGTTGCCATCAGGGCAAGCTGTGGTCATGTGCGGTTTGCAGTAAGGGGCCAGTATGCAATTGGAAGAGGAGTTGGTGGATGACGAGGCCACCGACCCCACATGGACAGGGGTGATGTCTAGGGGCTAAAGCAGTGTAGATGTAGAGGGAAGCTAAATCAACAAAAAACCTGGGTAGAAGCAAAGGCATAAACTGGGGTGATGCTTAGGGGCTAAAGCAGTGTAGATGTGGAGGGAAGCTAATTCAACAAAAAAAAAAACAGGGTAGAAGCAAAGGCATAAACTGGGGTGATGTTTAGGGGCTAAAGCAGGGTAGATGTGGAGGGAAGCTAATTCAACAAAAAAAACAGGGTAGAAACAAAGGCATAAACTGGGGTGATGTTTAGGGGTGAAAGCAGTGTAGATGTGGAGGGAAGCTAAGCAGCAAAAACAGTGGGTAGAAGCAAAGGCATGCAAAACTCTACCCTGTTGGAAGACTTATTCCTAGGTCTGGAACACGTTAATGGCCCCCCTGGACAAATTACTGCCACTCAGGGGCCTAGTGTCACCAGGAGGGACAAGTATAGGCGCATGTTGTGGGAATACCTGGCCGACACCAGCTCTGTCCTCTCCGATCCCTCTGTGCTCTACAGCCTACACTTATTTTCTCATCTTTTTTTCTGCACTGCACATCTCTTGCCTGCTTCCTTTGGGATCTTACAAGTGGTGGTCCACTTCCAAAGATGGTAATTTCACTAGACAGTGTAACGGGAGTAGCTGAAGGATCGCTGTCTTAACCACTTTTTGGCACAAAATTAACTTCCAAAGCCAAATATGGTGCAAGTATTTGATGCAAGGACACCTACACACCTATCTCTGACACATTGAGGAGTTCACCCTCATGCGCCCTTTTGGCCTGCACCATCATGCGCCTCTTCCCAGCCACTCCACATTTCCCAAGCTTTTCATTGCAGGCAGAAGTACAACACAACCCACCCCCATGCCCAAGCCTTTAACAGCCTCATCGATAAACTGCTGGCCCTGGAGATGTTGGTGTTTGTTTATGATTCTGGAGACCCAGGCCTTCCGTCAGCAGATGGCAGCTGGGGCACCTCCCTATGCTGGGCCTAGCCGTTACTACTTCTCTTGGTGTGCTGTCCCTGCCTTGCGCCTGCATGTGTCCCATAACATCAGTCGGGCCCAGAGCTCTGCGCTTTGCTGCAAGGTCCACTTGACCACCGACACATGGACAAGCGCCTGTGGTCAGGGATGCTGCAGTGCTTATCTTTAATGACAGGCAGGGTGAATGTGGTGGAGTCTGTTCCCCGGGTGCAAACTGGGGTGGCCTATCTCCTCTCCCAGGCCAAAATTCATGGCAGGAGTAGACAGAAACCCGACGATGCTGCAACCTCCACCCCAGCTACTAGCGGAAAACACTGTAACACTGGCATGGGGAGATGTCAGCAGGCCGTGCTGAAACTGATCAGCTTGGGGGACAGACAGCACAGTGTCTCCGAGGTCAGGGATGCCATCCTGGCTGAGATGGCATTTTTTTTTCCCTGCTACACCTGGGGCCTGGCATTTTTGCGCCTGTGATAATGGCTGGAACCTGGTAGCAGATCTGGAGCTTGCCAGACTCAAACACGGTCCACGCATGGCCCACGTTTTTCAACTTGTTGGTGCCATGTTTCTTTGAAACCTACACCATTGTGCCTGATATACAGGTCAAAGTGGGGCCATTTTCGTAAGTGAGAACTAGCCTCTGCTAGGCAGAAAACATTCAGAGCACACTCCTCTCATCTTCGCACCGATGGCTGGCGGAGGAAGACGAGGGGGTTGGAGTGGCATCTGATGTCCCTGTCCCACACGAGGCTAGAGGGTGCACTTCAGTGCATCCCATTGCTTCACCACAAATGGTGTGAAGGGGAGTGGAAAATGGAGGAAATGGAGAGTGACCCTTACAGTTGGGGCCAGCAAAGGCATGCCAAGTAACACACTGGCACACATGGCTGACTTCATCTTGGGTTGCTTTTCAACACATATTTCACATCATGAAGAACAAATAATACTGGATTTTTACAAGCCTCGAACCCCGGTCTAGGTCTAATGTCTGTTCCTTTCTTATATTAGGGGAGAGAGGAAAAAAATTACTTCAGTGATACGTTTAGCGTACATAGACTGACTATTAATGTGCATACCACTTAGTGTTGTTAGGGTTACACACCGTCACAACCTGGCTAAAGCTTCTATAGCTGTTAATAAAGTCAACATAACTTTACGGTATCCAAAAAGACAGCTGGTACCGACAGAGAGCAAGACAAATGTCAACCAAAGCTGTGAGCTCTGAACACCCACAGTGACTTTGGCGTCATCATCATTATAAGGGAGCGGGTGGTAATAAATAACTTGGCAGTGCCTAAAACCCAAAAAGTTTATACAACTATATTTACATTAAGATACACAAATGACACTTTTCAGTAGCATGTCATGAGACAAGCTGATAAGCTCTTCCTTTGTGCAGTGCTATTTGAAAGTTAAACGCTGCCTTTATTTTAATTCTGGAGAAGGTGCAGACATTAGATTTAGAACATGTTGTCTTCATTGTCCAAATCCTCTATATAGGTAACGTGTTTTTCGGGCCGAGCTGTCTGGGAACGAGCTGGTGCAGCACTGACAATCTGGGTGAATATGGCAAGAGCCTGAGATGTAGGGTGAATGAATCCCCAAATTATTTGTGGAATTCCCAGTGAGACAATGGCACTATCTACCAGTAGCAAAAATTGTGGGTGCACGTAACCCCAATATATTCTTTGAATTCCCAGTCAGACAATGGCACTGTATAGCAGTAGCAAAAATTGTGGGTGCACGTAACCCCAATATATTCTTTGAATTCCCAGTGAGACAATGGCACTGTATAGCAGTAGCAAAAATTGTGGGTGCACGTAACCCCCATATATTCTTTGAATTCCCAGTCAGACAATGGCACTATATACCAGTAGCAAAAATTGTGGGTGCACGTAACCCCAATATATTCTTTGAATTCCCAATGAGACAATGGCACTGTATAGCAGTAGCAAAAATTGTGAGTGCACGTAACCCCCATATATTCTTTGAATTCCCAGTCAGACAATGGCACTGTATAGCAGTAGCAAAAATTGTGGGTGCACGTAACCCCCATATATTCTTTGAATTCCCAGTCAGACAATGGCACTATATAACAGTAGCAAAAATTGTGGGTGCACGTAACCCCAATATATTCTTTGAATTACCAGTCAGAAACTGGCACTATATAGCAGTAGCAAATATTGTGGGTGCACATAACCCCAATATATTCTTTGAATTCCCAGTGAGACAATGGCACTATATACCAGTAGCAAAAATTGTGGGTGCACGTAACCCCAATATATTCTTTGAATTCCCAGTGAGACAATGGCATTGTATAGCAGTAGCAAAAATTGTGGGTGCACGTAACCCCCATATATTCTTTGAATTCCCAGTCAGACAATGGCACTATATACCAGTAGCAAAAATTGTGGGTGCACGTAACCCCAATATATTCTTTGAATTACCAGTCAGAAACTGGCACTATATAGCAGTAGCAAAAATTGTGGGTGCACATAACCCCAATATATTCTTTGAATTCCCAGTGAGACAATGGCACTATATACCAGTAGCAAAAATTGTGGGTGCACGTAACCCCAATATATTCTTTGAATTTCCAGTCAGACAATGGCACTATATACCAGTAGCAAGAAATGAGGGTATTTGTAACCCCAATATATTCTTTGAATTCCCAGTCAGACAATGGCACTATATACCAGTAGCAAAAATTGTGGGTGCACGTAACCCCAATATATTCTTTGAATTACCAGTCAGAAACTGGCACTATATGGCAGTAGCAAGAAATGAGGGTATTTGTAACCCCAATATATTCTTTGAATTCCCAGTCAGACAATGGCACTATATACCAGTAGCAAAAATTGTGAGTGCACATAACCCCAATATATTCTTTGAATTCCCAGTGAGGCAATGGCACTGTATAGCAGTAGCAAAAATTGTGGGTGCACGTAACCCCCATATATTCTTTGAATTCCCAGTCAGACAATGGCACTATATAACAGTAGCAAAAATTGTGGGTGCACGTAACCCCAATATATTCTTTGAATTACCAGTCAGAAACTGGCACTATATAGCAGTAGCAAATATTGTGGGTGCACATAACCCCAATATATTCTTTGAATTCCCAGTGAGACAATGGCACTATATACCAGTAGCAAAAATTGTGGGTGCACGTAACCCCAATATATTCTTTGAATTCCCAGTGAGACAATGGCACTGTATAGCAGTAGCAAAAATTGTGGGTGCACGTAACCCCCATATATTCTTTGAATTCCCAGTGAGACAATGGCACTATATACCAGTAGCAACAATTGTGGGTGCACGTAACCCCAATATATTCTTTGAATTCCCAGTGAGACAATGGCACTGTATAGCAGTAGCAAAAATTGTGGGTGCACGTAACCCCCATATATTCTTTGAATTCCCAGTCAGACAATGGCACTATATACCAGTAGCAAAAATTGTGGGTGCACGTAACCCCAATATATTCTTTGAATTCCCAGTGAGACAATGGCATTGTATAGCAGTAGCAAAAATTGTGGGTGCACGTAACCCCCATATATTCTTTGAATTCCCAGTCAGACAATGGCACTATATACCAGTAGCAAAAATTGTGGGTGCACGTAACCCCAATATATTCTTTGAATTACCAGTCAGAAACTGGCACTATACAGCAGTAGCAAAAATTGTGGGTGCACATAACCCCAATATATTCTTTGAATTCCCAGTGAGACAATGGCACTGCATAGCAGTAGCAAAAATTGTGGGTGCACGTAACCCCCATATATTCTTTGAATTCCCAGTGAGACAATTGCACTATATACCAGTAGCAAAAATTGTGGGTGCACGTAACCCCAATATATTCTTTGAATTCCCAGTCAGACAATGGCACTATATACCAGTAGCAAAAATTGTGGGTGCACGTAACCCCAATATATTCTTTGAATTAACAGTCAGACAATGGCACTATATACCAGTAGCAAAAATTGTGGGTGCACATAACCCCAATATATTCTTTGAATTCCCAGTGAGACAATGGCACTGTATAGCAGTAGCAAAAATTGTGGGTACACATAACCCCCATATATTCTTTGAATTTCCAGTCAGACAATGGCACTATATACCAGTAGCAAAAATTGTGGGTGCACGTAACCCCAATATATTCTTTGAATTCCCAGTGAGACAATGGCACTGTATAGCAGTAGCAAAAATTGTGGGTGCACGTAACCCCCATATATTCTTTGAATTCCCAGTCAGACAATGGCACTATATACCAGTAGCAAAAATTGTGGGTGCACGTAACCCCAATATATTCTTTGAATTCCCAGTGAGACAATAGCACTGTATAGCAGTAGCAAAAATTGTGGGTGCACGTAACCCCCATATATTCTTTGAATTCCCAGTCAGACAATGGCACTGTATAGCAGTAGCAAAAATTGTGGGTGCACGTAACCCCCATATATTCTTTGAATTCCCAGTCAGACAATGGCACTATATAACAGTAGCAAAAATTGTGGGTGCACGTAACCCCAATATATTCTTTGAATTACCAGAAAGAAACTGGCACTATATAGCAGTAGCAAAAATTGTGGGTGCACATAACCCCAATATATTCTTTGAATTCCCAGTGAGACAATGGCACTATATACCAGTAGCAAAAATTGTGGGTGCACGTAACCCTAATATATTCTTTGAATTCCCAGTCAGACAATGGCACTATATACCAGTAGCAAGAAATGAGGGTATTTGTAACCCCAATATATTCTTTGAATTCCCAGTCAGACAATGGCACTATATACCAGTAGCAAAAATTGTGGGTGCACATAACCCCAATATATTCTTTGAATTCCCAGTGAGACAATGGCACTGTATAGCAGTAGCAAAAATTGTGGGTACACATAACCCCCATATATTCTTTGAATTTCCAGTCAGACAATGGCACTATATACCAGTAGCAAAAATTGTGGGTGCACGTAACCCCAATATATTCTTTGAATTCCCAGTGAGACAATGGCACTGTATAGCAGTAGCAAAAATTGTGGGTGCACGTAACCCCCATATATTCTTTGAATTCCCAGTCAGACAATGGCACTATATACCAGTAGCAAAAATTGTGGGTGCACGTAACCCCCATATATTCTTTGAATTCCCAGTCAGACAATGGCACTGTATAGCAGTAGCAAAAATTGTGGGTGCACGTAACCCCCATATATTCTTTGAATTCCCAGTCAGACAATGGCACTATATAACAGTAGCAAAAATTGTGGGTGCACGTAACCCCAATATATTCTTTGAATTACCAGAAAGAAACTGGCACTATATAGCAGTAGCAAAAATTGTGGGTGCACATAACCCCAATATATTCTTTGAATTCCCAGTGAGACAATGGCACTATATACCAGTAGCAAAAATTGTGGGTGCACGTAACCCTAATATATTCTTTGAATTCCCAGTCAGACAATGGCACTATATACCAGTAGCAAGAAATGAGGGTATTTGTAACCCCAATATATTCTTTGAATTCCCAGTCAGACAATGGCACTGTATAGCAGTAGCAAAAATTGTGGGTGCACGTAACCCCCATATATTCTTTGAATTCCCAGTGAGACAATGGCACTATATAGCAGTAGCAAAAATTGTGGGTGCACATAACCCCAATATATTCTTTGAATTCCCAGTGAGACAATGGCACTATATACCAGTAGCAAAAATTGTGGGTGCACGTAACCCCAATATATTCTTTAAATTCCCAGTGAGACAATGGCACTGCATAGCAGTAGCAAAAATTGTGGGTGCACGTAACCCCCATATATTCTTTGAATTCCCAGTGAGACAATGGCACTATATACCAGTAGCAAAAATTGTGGTTGCACGTAACCCCAATATATTCTTTGAATTCCCAGTGAGACAATGGCACTATACAGCAGTAGCAAAAATTGTGGGTGCACGTAACCCCCATATATTCTTTGAATTCCCAGTCAGACAATGGCACTATATACCAGTAGCAAAAATTGTGGGTGCACGTAACCCCAATATATTCTTTGAATTCCCAGTGAGACAATGGCATTGTATAGCAGTAGCAAAAATTGTGGGTGCACGTAACCCCCATATATTCTTTGAATTCCCAGTCAGACAATGGCACTATATACCAGTAGCAAAAATTGTGGGTGCACGTAACCCCAATATATTCTTTGAATTCCCAGTGAGACAATGGCATTGTATAGCAGTAGCAAAAATTGTGGGTGCACGTAACCCCCATATATTCTTTGAATTCCCAGTCAGACAATGGCACTATATACCAGTAGCAAAAATTGTGGGTGCACGTAACCCCAATATATTCTTTGAATTACCAGTCAGAAACTGGCACTATATGGCAGTAGCAAGAAATGAGGGTATTTGTAACCCCAATATATTCTTTGAATTCCCAGTCAGACAATGGCACTATATACCAGTAGCAAAAATTGTGAGTGCACATAACCCCAATATATTCTTTGAATTCCCAGTGAGACAATGGCACTGCATAGCAGTAGCAAAAATTGTGGGTGCACGTAACCCCCATATATTCTTTGAATTCCCAGTGAGACAATGGCACTATATACCAGTAGCAAAAATTGTGGTTGCACGTAACCCCAATATATTCTTTGAATTCCCAGTCAGACAATGGCACTATATACCAGTAGCAAAAATTGTGGGTGCACATAACCCCAATATATTCTTTGAATTCCCAGTGAGACAATGGCACTATATACCAGTAGCAAAAATTGTGGGTGCACGTAACCCCCATATATTCTTTGAATTCCCAGTGAGACAATGGCACTATATACCAGTAGCAAAAATTGTGGTTGCACGTAACCCCAATATATTCTTTGAATTCCCAGTCAGACAATGGCACTATATACCAGTAGCAAAAATTGTGGGTGCACATAACCCCAATATATTCTTTGAATTCCCAGTGAGACAATGGCACTGTATAGCAGTAGCAAAAATTGTGGGTGCACATAACCCCCATATATTCTTTGAATTCCCAGTGAGACAATGGCACTATATACCAGTAGCAAAAATTGTGGGTGCACGTAACCCCCATATATTCTTTGAATTCCCAGTCAGACAATGGCACTATATACCAGTAGCAAAAATTGTGGGTGCACGTAACCCCAATATATTCTTTGAATTACCAGTCAGAAACTGGCTTTATATAGCAGTAGCAAAAATTGTGGGTGCATATAACCCCAATATATTCTTTGAATTCCCAGTGAGACAATGGCACTATATACCAGTAGCAAAAATTGTGGGTGCACGTAACCCCAATATATTCTTTGAATTCCCAGTCAGACAATGGCACTATATACCAGTAGCAAGAAATGAGGGTATTTGTAACCCCAATATATTCTTTGAATTCCCAGTCAGACAATGGCACTATATACCAGTAGCAAAAATTGTGGGTGCACGTAACCCCAATATATTCTTTGAATTACCAGTCAGAAACTGGCACTATATGGCAGTAGCAATAAATGTGGGTGCACATAACCCCAATATATTCTTTGAATTCCCAGTGAGACAATGGCACTGTATAGCAGTAGCAAAAATTGTGGGTGCACGTAACCCCAATATATTCTTTGAATTCCCAGTCAGACAATGGCACTATATACCAGTAGCAAAAATTGTGGGTGCACGTAACCCCAATATATTCTTTGAATTCCCAGTGAGACAATGGCACTGTATAGCAGTAGCAAAAATTGTGGGTGCACGTAACCCCCATATATTCTTTGAATTCCCAGTGAGACAATTGCACTGTATAGCAGTAGCAAAAATTGTGGGTGCACGTAACCCCCATATATTCTTTGAATTCCCAGTCAGACAATGGCACTATATAACAGTAGCAAAAATTGTGGGTGCACGTAACCCCAATATATTCTTTGAATTACCAGAAAGAAACTGGCACTATATAGCAGTAGCAAAAATTGTGGGTGCACATAACCCCAGTATATTCTTTGAATTCCCAGTGAGACAATGGCACTATATACCAGTAGCAAAAATTGTGGGTGCACGTAACCCCAATATATTCTTTGAATTCCCAGTCAGACAATGGCACTATATACCAGTAGCAAGAAATGAGGGTATTTGTAACCCCAATATATTCTTTGAATTCCCAGTCAGACAATGGCACTATATACCAGTAGCAAAAATTGTGGGTGCACGTAACCCCAATATATTCTTTGAATTCCCAGTGAGACAATGGCACTGTATAGCAGTAGCAAAAATTGTGGGTGCACGTAACCCCCATATATTCTTTGAATTCCCAGTGAGACAATGGCACTATCTACCAGTAGCAAAAATTGTGGGTGCACGTAACCCCAATATATTCTATGAATTCCCAGTGAGATAATGGCACTGTATAGCAGTAGCAAAAATTGTGGGTGCACGTAACCCCCATATATTCTTTGAATTCCCAGTCAGACAATGGCACTATATACCAGTAGCAAAAATTGTGGGTGCACGTAACCCCAATATATTCTTTGAATTACCAGTCAGAAACTGGCACTATATAGCAGTAGCAAAAATTGTGGGTGCACATAACCCCAATATATTCTTTGAATTCCCAGTGAGACAATGGCACTATATACCAGTAGCAAAAATTGTAGGTGCACGTAACCCCAATATATTCTTTGAATTCCCAGTCAGACAATGGCACTATATACCAGTAGCAAGAAATGAGGGTATTTGTAACCCCAATATATTCTTTGAATTCCCAGTCAGACAATGGCACTATATACCAGTAGCAAAAATTGTGGGTGCACGTAACCCCAATATATTCTTTCAATTACCAGTCAGAAACTGGCACTATATGGCAGTAGCAAGAAATGAGGGTATTTGTAACCCCAATATATTCTTTGAATTCCCAGTCAGACAATGGCACTATATACCAGTAGCAAAAATTGTGGGTGCACATAACCCCAATATATACTTTGAATTCCCAGTGAGACAATGGCACTATATAGCAGTAGCAAGAATTGTGGGTGCACGTAACCCCCATATATTCTTTGAATTCCCAGAGAGACAATGGCACTGTATACCAGTAGCAAAAATTGTGGGTGCACGTAACCCCAATATATTCTTTGAATTCCCAGTGAGACAATGGCACTGTATAGCAGTAGCAAAAATTGTGGGTGCATGTAACCCCCATATATTCTTTGAATTCCCAGTGAGACAATGGCACTATATACCAGTAGCAAAAATTGTGGGTGCACATAACCCCAATATATTCTTTGAATTCCCAGTGAGACAATGGCACTGTATAGCAGTAGCAAAAATTGTGGGTGCACATAACCCCCATATATTCTTTGAATTCCCAGTCAGACAATGGCACTATATACCAGTAGCAAAAATTGTGGGTGCACGTAACCCCAATATATTCTTTGAATTCCCAGTGAGACAATGGCACTGTATAGCAGTAGCAAAAATTGTGGGTGCACGTAACCCCCATATATTCTTTGAATTCCCAGTGAGACAATGGCACTATATACCAGTAGCAAAAATTGTGGGTGCACGTAACCCCCATATATTCTTTGAATTCCCAGTCAGACAATGGCACTATATACCAGTAGCAAAAATTGTGGGTGCACGTAACCCCAATATATTCTTTGAATTCCCAGTCAGACAATGGCACTATATACCAGTAGCAAAAATAGTGGGTGTATATAGCCCCAATTCTATTGCTAGGGGACTTGCAGGGTTTTTCTGAGGTGAAGGTGGGGGGGCACACCGTTGGAACGGGGATTTGGGGTGTATATATGGGGTATACGGGAATACACTGTCAGTGTGTTCCATTCAGGATCCTGGGAAAGCTGGGTTGCGGCGATTGAGCCC
The DNA here is from genome assembly GCF_031893055.1 of Leptodactylus fuscus. Lineage (NCBI taxonomy): Eukaryota > Metazoa > Chordata > Amphibia > Anura > Leptodactylidae > Leptodactylus > Leptodactylus fuscus. Next base: position 82,955,502 of record NC_134269.1, read on the forward strand.
GTCAGTGCCACGTTACACTGACAAGCTTCTCCCTGGAATTGAAGTTATATGTAAGCCCAATATATTCTTTGAATTCCCAGTGAGACAATGGCACTATATACAAGTAGCAAAAATTGTGGGTGCACGTAACCCCAATATATTCTTTGAATTCCCAGTGAGACAATGGCACTATCTACCAGTAGCAAAAATTGTGGGTGCACGTAACCCCAATATATTCTTTGAATTCCCAGTGAGACAATGGCACTGTATAGCAGTAGCAAAAATTGTGGGTGCACGTAACCCCAATATATTCTTTGAATTCCCAGTGAGACAATGGCACTGTATACCAGTAGCAAAAATTGTGGGTGCACGTAACCCCCATATATTCTTTGAATTCCCAGTGAGACAATGGCACTATATAGCAGTAGCAAAAATTGTGGGTGCACGTAACCCCCATATATTCTTTGAATTCCCAGTCAGAAACTGGCACTATATACCAGTAGCAAAAATAGTGGGTGCACGTAACCCCAATATATTCTTGAATTACCAGTCAGAAACTGCCACTATATAGCAGTAGCAAAAATTGTGGGTGCACATAACCCCAATATATTCTTTGAATTCCCAGTGAGACAATGGCACTATATACCAGTAGCAAAAATTGTGGGTGCACGTAACCCCAATATATTCTTTGAATTCCCAGTCAGACAATGGCACTATATACCAGTAGCAAAAATTGTGGGTGCACGTAACCCCCATATATTCTTTGAATTCCCAGTGAGACAATGGCACTATCTACCAGTAGCAAAAATTGTGGGTGCACGTAACCCCAATATATTCTTTGAATTCCCAGTGAGACAATGGCACTGTATAGCAGTAGCAAAAATTGTGGTTGCACGTAACCCCCATATATTCTTTGAATTCCCAGTCAGACAATGGCACTATATACCAGTAGCAAAAATTGTGGGTGCACGTAACCCCAATATATTCTTTGAATTACCAGTCAGAAACTGGCACTATATAGCAGTAGCAAAAATTGTGGGTGCACATAACCCCAATATGTTCTTTGAATTCCCAGTGAGACAATGGCACAATATACCAGTAGCAAAAATTGTGGGTGCACGTAACCCCAATATATTCTTTGAATTCCCAGTCAGACAATGGCACTATATACCAGTAGCAAGAAATGAGGGTATTTGTAACCCCAATATATTCTTTGAATTCCCAGTCAGACAATGGCACTATATACCAGTAGCAAAAATTGTGGGTGCACGTAACCCCAATATATTCTTTGAATTACCAGTCAGAAACTGGCACTATATGGCAGTAGCAAGAAATGGGGGTATTTGTAACCCCAATATATTCTTTGAATTCCCAGTCAGACAATGGCACTATATACCAGTAGCAAAAATTGTGGGTGCACATAACCCCAATATATTCTTTGAATTCCCAGTGAGACAATGGCACTGTATAGCAGTAGCAAAAATTGTGGGTGCACGTAACCCCCATATATTCTTTGAATTACCAGTCAGACAATGGCACTATATACCAGTAACAAAAATTGTGGGTGCACGTAACCCCAATATATTCTTTGAATTCCCAGTCAGACAATGGCACTATATACCAGTAGCAAAAATAGTGGGTGTATATAGCCCCAATTCTATTGCTAGGGGACTTGCAGGGTATTTCTGAGGTGAAGGTGGGGGGGCACACCGTTGGAACGGGGATTTGGGGTGTATATATGGGGTATACGGGAATACACTGTCAGTGTGTTCCATTCAGGATCCTGGGAAAGCTGGGTTGCGGCGATTGAGCCCGTCAGTGCCACGTTACACTGACAAGCTTCTCCCTGGAATTGAAGTTATATGTAAGCCCAATATATTCTTTGAATTCCCAGTGAGACAATGGCACTATATACAAGTAGCAAAAATTGTGGGTGCACGTAACCCCAATATATTCTTTGAATTCCCAGTGAGACAATGGCACTATCTACCAGTAGCAAAAATTGTGGGTGCACGTAACCCCAATATATTCTTTGAATTCCCAGTGAGACAATGGCACTGTATAGCAGTAGCAAAAATTGTGGGTGCACGTAACCCCAATATATTCTTTGAATTCCCAGTGAGACAATGGCAGTGTATACCAGTAGCAAAAATTGTGGGTGCACGTAACCCCCATATATTCTTTGAATTCCCAGTGAGACAATGGCACTATATAGCAGTAGCAAAAATTGTGGGTGCACGTAACCCCCATATATTCTTTTAATTCCCAGTCAGAAACTGGCACTATATACCAGTAGCAAAAATTGTGGGTGCACGTAACCCCAATATATTCTTGAATTACTAGTCAGAAACTGGCACTATATGGCAGTAGCAAAAATTGTGGGTGCACATAACCCCAATATATTCTTTGAATTCCCAGTGAGACAATGGCACTATATACCAGTAGCAAAAATTGTGGGTGCACGTAACCCCAATATATTCTTTTAATTCCCAGTGAGACAATGGCACTGTATAGCAGTAGCAAAAATTGTGGGTGCACGTAACCCCCATATATTCTTTGAATTCCCAGTCAGACAATGGCACTATATACCAGTAGCAAAAATTGTGGGTGCACGTAACCCCAATATATTCTTTGAATTCCCAGTGAGACAATGGCACTGTATAGCAGTAGCAAAAATTGTGGGTGCACGTAACCCCAATATATTCTTTGAATTCCCAGTCAGACAATGGCACTATATACCAGTAGCAACAATTGTGGGTGCACGTAACCCCAATATATTCTTTGAATTACCAGTCAGAAACTGGCACTATATAGCAGTAGCAAAAATTGTGGGTGCACGTAACCCCAATATATTCTTTGAATTCCCAGTCAGAAACTGGCACTATATACCAGTAGCAAAAATTGTGGGTGCACGTAACCACAATATATTCTTTGAATTACCAGTCAGAAACTGGCACTATATAGCAGTAGCAAAAATTGTGGGTGCACATAACCCCAATATATTCTTTGAATTCCCAGTGAGACAATGGCACTATATACCAGTAGCAAAAATTGTGGGTGCACGTAACCCCAATATATTCTTTGAATTTCCAGTCAGACAATGGCACTATATACCAGTAGCAAGAAATGAGGGTATTTGTAACCCCAATATATTCTTTGAATTCCCAGTCAGACAATGGCACTATATACCAGTAGCAAAAATTGTGGGTGCACGTAACCCCAATATATTCTTTGAATTACCAGTCAGAAACTGGCACTATATGGCAGTAGCAAGAAATGAGGGTATTTGTAACCCCAATATATTCTTTGAATTCCCAGTCAGACAATGGCACTATATACCAGTAGCAAAAATTGTGAGTGCACATAACCCCAATATATTCTTTGAATTCCCAGTGAGGCAATGGCACTGTATAGCAGTAGCAAAAATTGTGGGTGCACGTAACCCCCATATATTCTTTGAATTCCCAGTCAGACAATGGCACTATATACCAGTAGCAAAAATTGTGGGTGCACATAACCCCAATATATTCTTTGAATTCCCAGTGAGACAATGGCACTGCATAGCAGTAGCAAAAATTGTGGGTGCACGTAACCCCCATATATTCTTTGAATTCCCAGTGAGACAATGGCACTATATACCAGTAGCAAAAATTGTGGTTGCACGTAACCCCAATATATTCTTTGAATTCCCAGTCAGACAATGGCACTATATACCAGTAGCAAAAATTGTGGGTGCACATAACCCCAATATATTCTTTGAATTCCCAGTGAGACAATGGCACTATATACCAGTAGCAAAAATTGTGGGTGCACGTAACCCCCATATATTCTTTGAATTCCCAGTGAGACAATGGCACTATATACCAGTAGCAAAAATTGTGGTTGCACGTAACCCCAATATATTCTTTGAATTCCCAGTCAGACAATGGCACTATATACCAGTAGCAAAAATTGTGGGTGCACATAACCCCAATATATTCTTTGAATTCCCAGTGAGACAATGGCACTGTATAGCAGTAGCAAAAATTGTGGGTGCACATAACCCCCATATATTCTTTGAATTCCCAGTGAGACAATGGCACTATATACCAGTAGCAAAAATTGTGGGTGCACGTAACCCCCATATATTCTTTGAATTCACAGTCAGACAATGGCACTATATACCAGTAGCAAAAATTGTGGGTGCACGTAACCCCAATATATTCTTTGAATTACCAGTCAGAAACTGGCTTTATATAGCAGTAGCAAAAATTGTGGGTGCATATAACCCCAATATATTCTTTGAATTCCCAGTGAGACAATGGCACTATATACCAGTAGCAAAAATTGTGGGTGCACGTAACCCCAATATATTCTTTGAATTCCCAGTCAGACAATGGCACTATATACCAGTAGCAAGAAATGAGGGTATTTGTAACCCCAATATATTCTTTGAATTCCCAGTCAGACAATGGCACTATATACCAGTAGCAAAAATTGTGGGTGCACGTAACCCCAATATATTCTTTGAATTACCAGTCAGAAACTGGCACTATATGGCAGTAGCAATAAATGTGGGTGCACATAACCCCAATATATTCTTTGAATTCCCAGTGAGACAATGGCACTGTATAGCAGTAGCAAAAATTGTGGGTGCACGTAACCCCCATATATTCTTTGAATTCCCAGTCAGACAATGGCACTATATACCAGTAGCAAAAATTGTGGGTGCACGTAACCCCAATATATTCTTTGAATTCCCAGTGAGACAATGGCACTGTATAGCAGTAGCAAAAATTGTGGGTGCACGTAACCCCCATATATTCTTTGAATTCCCAGTGAGACAATTGCACTGTATAGCAGTAGCAAAAATTGTGGGTGCACGTAACCCCCATATATTCTTTGAATTCCCAGTCAGACAATGGCACTATATAACAGTAGCAAAAATTGTGGGTGCACGTAACCCCAATATATTCTTTGAATTACCAGAAAGAAACTGGCACTATATAGCAGTAGCAAAAATTGTGGGTGCACATAACCCCAGTATATTCTTTGAATTCCCAGTGAGACAATGGCACTATATACCAGTAGCAAAAATTGTGGGTGCACGTAACCCCAATATATTCTTTGAATTCCCAGTCAGACAATGGCACTATATACCAGTAGCAAGAAATGAGGGTATTTGTAACCCCAATATATTCTTTGAATTCCCAGTCAGACAATGGCACTATATACCAGTAGCAAAAATTGTGGGTGCACGTAACCCCAATATATTCTTTGAATTCCCAGTGAGACAATGGCACTGTATAGCAGTAGCAAAAATTGTGGGTGCACGTAACCCCCATATATTCTTTGAATTCCCAGTCAGACAATGGCACTATATACCAGTAGCAAAAATTGTGGGTGCACGTAACCCCCATATATTCTTTGAATTCCCAGTGAGATAATGGCACTGTATAGCAGTAGCAAAAATTGTGGGTGCACGTAACCCCCATATATTCTTTGAATTCCCAGTCAGACAATGGCACTATATACCAGTAGCAAAAATTGTGGGTGCACGTAACCCCAATATATTCTTTGAATTACCAGTCAGAAACTGGCACTATATACCAGTAGCAAAAATTGTGGGTGCACATAACCCCAATATATTCTTTGAATTCCCAGTGAGACAATGGCACTATATACCAGTAGCAAAAATTGTAGGTGCACGTAACCCCAATATGTTCTTTGAATTCCCAGTGAGACAATGGCACAATATACCAGTAGCAAAAATTGTGGGTGCACGTAACCCCAATATATTCTTTGAATTCCCAGTCAGACAATGGCACTATATACCAGTAGCAAGAAATGAGGGTATTTGTAACCCCAATATATTCTTTGAATTCCCAGTCAGACAATGGCACTATATACCAGTAGCAAAAATTGTGGGTGCACGTAACCCCAATATATTCTTTGAATTACCAGTCAGAAACTGGCACTATATGGCAGTAGCAAGAAATGGGGGTATTTGTAACCCCAATATATTCTTTGAATTCCCAGTCAGACAATGGCACTATATACCAGTAGCAAAAATTGTGGGTGCACATAACCCCAATATATTCTTTGAATTCCCAGTGAGACAATGGCACTGTATAGCAGTAGCAAAAATTGTGGGTGCACGTAACCCCCATATATTCTTTGAATTACCAGTCAGACAATGGCACTATATACCAGTAACAAAAATTGTGGGTGCACGTAACCCCAATATATTCTTTGAATTCCCAGTCAGACAATGGCACTATATACCAGTAGCAAAAATAGTGGGTGTATATAGCCCCAATTCTATTGCTAGGGGACTTGCAGGGTATTTCTGAGGTGAAGGTGGGGGGGCACACCGTTGGAACGGGGATTTGGGGTGTATATATGGGGTATACGGGAATACACTGTCAGTGTGTTCCATTCAGGATCCTGGGAAAGCTGGGTTGCGGCGATTGAGCCCGTCAGTGCCACGTTACACTGACAAGCTTCTCCCTGGAATTGAAGTTATATGTAAGCCCAATATATTCTTTGAATTCCCAGTGAGACAATGGCACTATATACAAGTAGCAAAAATTGTGGGTGCACGTAACCCCAATATATTCTTTGAATTCCCAGTGAGACAATGGCACTATCTACCAGTAGCAAAAATTGTGGGTGCACGTAACCCCAATATATTCTTTGAATTCCCAGTGAGACAATGGCAGTGTATACCAGTAGCAAAAATTTTGGGTGCACGTAACCCCCATATATTCTTTGAATTCCCAGTGAGACAATGGCACTATATAGCAGTAGCAAAAATTGTGGGTGCACGTAACCCCCATATATTCTTTTAATTCCCAGTCAGAAACTGGCACTATATACCAGTAGCAAAAATTGTGGGTGCACGTAACCCCAATATATTCTTGAATTACTAGTCAGAAACTGGCACTATATGGCAGTAGCAAAATTTGTGGGTGCACATAACCCCAATATATTCTTTGAATTCCCAGTGAGACAATGGCACTATATACCAGTAGCAAAAATTGTGGGTGCACGTAACCCCAATATATTCTTTTAATTCCCAGTGAGACAATGGCACTGTATAGCAGTAGCAAAAATTGTGGGTGCACGTAACCCCCATATATTCTTTGAATTCCCAGTCAGACAATGGCACTATATACCAGTAGCAAAAATTGTGGGTGCACGTAACCCCAATATATTCTTTGAATTCCCAGTGAGACAATGGCACTGTATAGCAGTAGCAAAAATTGTGGGTGCACGTAACCCCAATATATTCTTTGAATTCCCAGTCAGACAATGGCACTATATACCAGTAGCAACAATTGTGGGTGCACGTAACCCCAATATATTCTTTGAATTACCAGTCAGAAACTGGCACTATATAGCAGTAGCAAAAATTGTGGGTGCACGTAACCCCAATATATTCTTTGAATTCCCAGTCAGAAACTGGCACTATATACCAGTAGCAAAAATTGTGGGTGCACGTAACCCCAATATATTCTTGAATTACTAGTCAGAAACTGGCACTATATGGCAGTAGCAAAAATTGTGGGTGCACATAACCCCAATATATTCTTTGAATTCCCAGTGAGACAATGGCACTATATACCAGTAGCAAAAATTGTGGGTGCACGTAACCCCAATATATTCTTTTAATTCCCAGTGAGACAATGGCACTGTATAGCAGTAGCAAAAATTGTGGGTGCACGTAACCCCCATATATTCTTTGAATTCCCAGTCAGACAATGGCACTATATACCAGTAGCAAAAATTGTGGGTGCACGTAACTCCAATATGTTCTTTGAATTCCCAGTGAGACAATGGCACTGTATAGCAGTAGCAAAAATTGTGGGTGCACGTAACCCCCATATATTCTTTGAATTCCCAGTCAGACAATGGCACTATATACCAATAGCAAAAATTGTGGGTGCACGTAACCCCAATATATTCTTTGAATTACCAGTCAGAAACTGGCACTATATAGCAGTAGCAAAAATTGTGGGTGCACGTAACCCCAATATATTCTTTGAATTCCCAGTCAGACAATGGCACTATATACCAGTAGCAAGAAATGAGGGTATTTGTAACCCCAATATATTCTTTGAATTCCCAGTGAGACAATGGCACTGTATAGCAGTAGCAAAAATTGTGGGTGCACGTAACCCCCATATATTCTTTGAATTCCCAGTGAGACAATGGCACTATTTACCAGTAGCAAAAATTGTGGGTGCACGTAACCCCAATATATTCTTTGAATTCCCAGTCAGACAATGGCACTATATTCCAGTAGCAAAAATTGTGGGTGCACGTAACCCCAATATATTCTTTGAATTCCCAGTGAGACAATGGCACTGTATAGCAGTAGCAAAAATTGTGGGTGCACGTAACTCCCATATATTCTTTGAATTCCAAGTCAGACAATGACACTATATACCAGTAGCAAAAATTGTGGGTGCACGTAACCCCAATATATTCTTTGAATTACCAGTCAGAAACTGGCACTATATAGCAGTAGCAAAAATTGTGGGTGCACATAACCCCAATATGTTCTTTGAATTCCCAGTGAGACAATGGCACTATATACCAGTAGCAAAAATTGTGGGTGCACGTAACCCCAATATATTCTTTGAATTCCCAGTCAGACAATGGCACTATATACCAGTAGCAAGAAATGAGGGTATTTGTAACCCCAATATATTCTTTGAATTCCCAGTCAGACAATGGCACTATATACCAGTAGCAAAAATTGTGGGTAACCCCAATATATTCTTTGAATTACCAGTCAGAAACTGGCACTATATGGCAGTAGCAAAAATTGTGGGTGCACGTAACCCCAATATATTCTTTGAATTCCCAGTCAGACAATGGCACTATATACCAGTAGCAAGAAATGAGGGTATTTGTAACCCCAATATATTCTTTGAATTCCCAGTGAGACAATGGCACTGTATAGCAGTAGCAAAAATTGTGGGTGCACGTAACCCCCATATATTCTTTGAATTCCCAGTGAGACAATGGCACTATTTACCAGTAGCAAAAATTGTGGGTGCACGTAACCCCAATATATTCTTTGAATTCCCAGTCAGACAATGGCACTATATACCAGTAGCAAAAATTGTGGGTGCATGTAACCCCAATATATTCTTTGAATTCCCAGTCAGACAATGGCACTATATACCAGTAGCAAAAATTGTGGGTGCACATAACCCCAATATATTCTTTGAATTCCCAGTGAGACAATGGCACTGTATAGCAGTAGCAAAAATTGTGGGTGCACATAACCCCCATATATTCTTTGAATTCCCAGTCAGACAATGGCACTATATACCAGTAGCAAAAATTGTGGGTGCACGTAACCCCAATATATTCTTTGAATTCCCAGTGAGACAATGGCACTGTATAGCAGTAGCAAAAATTGTGGGTGTACGTAACCCCCATATATTCTTTGAATTCCCAGTGAGACAATGGCACTATATACCAGTAGCAAAAATTGTGGGTGCACGTAACCCCCATATATTCTTTGAATTCCCAGTCAGACAATGGCACTATATACCAGTAGCAAAAATTGTGGGTGCACGTAACCCCAATATATTCTTTGAATTCCCAGTCAGACAATGGCACTATATACCAGTAGCAAAAATAGTGGGTGTATATAGCCCCAATTCTATTGCTAGGGGACTTGCAGGGTATTTCTGAGGTGAAGGTGGGGGGGCACACCGTTGGAACGGGGATTTGGGGTGTATATATGGGGTATACGGGAATACACTGTCAGTGTGTTCCATTCAGGATCCCGGGAAAGCTGGGTTGCGGCGATTGAGCCCGTCAGTGCCACGTTACACTGACAAGCTTCTCCCTGGAATTGAAGTTATATGTAAGCCCAATATATTCTTTGAATTCCCAGTGAGACAATGGCACTATATACAAGTAGCAAAAATTGTGGGTGCACGTAACCCCAATATATTCTTTGAATTCCCAGTGAGACAATGGCACTATCTACCAGTAGCAAAAATTGTGGGTGCACGTAACCCCAATATATTCTTTGAATTCCCAGTGAGACAATGGCACTGTATAGCAGTAGCAAAAATTGTGGGTGCACGTAACCCCAATATATTCTTTGAATTCCCAGTGAGACAATGGCACTGTATACCAGTAGCAAAAATTGTGCGTGCACGTAACCCCCATATATTCTTTGAATTCCCAGTGAGACAATGGCACTATATAGCAGTAGCAAAAATTGTGGGTGCACGTAACCCCCATATATTCTTTGAATTCCCAGTCAGAAACTGGCACTATATACCAGTAGCAAAAATTGTGGGTGCACGTAACCCCAATATATTCTTGAATTACCAGTCAGAAACTGCCACTATATAGCAGTAGCAAAAATTGTGGGTGCACATAACCCCAATATATTCTTTGAATTCCCAGTGAGACAATGGCACTATATACCAGTAGCAAAAATTGTGGGTGCACGTAACCCCAATATATTCTTTGAATTCCCAGTCAGACAATGGCACTATATACCAGTAGCAAAAATTGTGGGTGCACATAACCCCCATATATTCTTTGAATTCCCAGTGAGACAATGGCACTATCTACCAGTAGCAAAAATTGTGGGTGCACGTAACCCCAATATATTCTTTGAATTCCCAGTGAGACAATGGCACTGTATAGCAGTAGCAAAAATTGTGGGTGCACGTAACCCCCATATATTCTTTGAATTCCAAGTCAGACAATGACACTATATACCAGTAGCAAAAATTGTGGGTGCACGTAACCCCAATATATTCTTTGAATTACCAGTCAGAAACTGGCACTATATAGCAGTAGCAAAAATTGTGGGTGCACATAACCCCAATATGTTCTTTGAATTCCCAGTGAGACAATGGCACTATATACCAGTAGCAAAAATTGTGGGTGCACGTAACCCCAATATATTCTTTGAATTCCCAGTCAGACAATGGCACTATATAACAGTAGCAAGAAATGAGGGTATTTGTAACCCCAATATATTCTTTGAATTCCCAGTCAGACAATGGCACTATATACCAGTAGCAAAAATTGTGGGTAACCCCAATATATTCTTTGAATTACCAGTCAGAAACTGGCACTATATGGCAGTAGCAAGAAATGGGGGTATTTGTAACCCCAATATATTCTTTGAATTCCCAGTCAGACAATGGCACTATATACCAGTAGCAAAAATTGTGGGTGCACATAACCCCAATATATTCTTTGAATTCCCAGTCAGACAATGGCACTGTATAGCAGTAGCAAAAATTGTGGGTGCACGTAACCCCAATATATTCTTTGAATTCCCAGTGAGACAATGGCACTGTATAGCAGTAGCAAAAATTGTGGGTGCACGTAACCCCAATATATTCTTTGAATTCCCAGTGAGACAATGGCACTGTGTACCAGTAGCAAAAATTGTGGGTGCACGTAACCCCCATATATTCTTTGAATTCCCAGTGAGACAATGGCACTATATAGCAGTAGCAAAAATTGTGGGTGCACGTAACCCCCATATATTCTTTGAATTCCCAGTCAGAAACTGGCACTATATACCAGTAGCAAAAATTGTGGGTGCACGTAACCCCAATATATTCTTGAATTACCAGTCAGAAACTGCCACTATATAGCAGTAGCAAAAATTGTGGGTGCACATAACCCCAATATATTCTTTGAATTCCCAGTGAGACAATGGCACTATATACCAGTAGCAAAAATTGTGGGTGCACGTAACCCCAATATATTCTTTGAATTCCCAGTCAGACAATGGCACTATATACCAGTAGCAAAAATTGTGAGTGCACATAACCCCCATATATTCTTTGAATTCCCAGTGAGACAATGGCACTATCTACCAGTAGCAAAAATTGTGGGTGCACGTAACCCCAATATATTCTTTGAATTCCCAGTGAGACAATGGCACTGTATAGCAGTAGCAAAAATTGTGGGTGCACGTAACCCCCATATATTCTTTGAATTCCAAGTCAGACAATGACACTATATACCAGTAGCAAAAATTGTGGGTGCACGTAACCCCAATATATTCTTTGAATTACCAGTCAGAAACTGGCACTATATAGCAGTAGCAAAAATTGTGGGTGCACATAACCCCAATATGTTCTTTGAATTCCCAGTCAGACAATGGCACTGTATAGCAGTAGCAAAAATTGTGGGTGCACGTAACCCCCATATATTCTTTGAATTCCAAGTCAGACAATGACACTATATACCAGTAGCAAAAATTGTGGGTGCACGTAACCCCAATATATTCTTTGAATTACCAGTCAGAAACTGGCACTATATAGCAGTAGCAAAAATTGTGGGTGCACGTAACCCCAATATATACTTTGAATTCCCAGTCAGACAATGGCACTGTATAGCAGTAGCAAAAATTGTGGGTGCACGTAACCCCCATATATTCTTTGAATTCCCAGTCAGACAATGGCACTATATACCAGTAGCAAAAATTGTGGGTGCACGTAACCCCAATATATTCTTGAATTTCCAGTCAGAAACTGGCACTATATAGCAGTAGCAAAAATTGTGGGTGCACGTAACCCCAATATATTCTTTGAATTCCCAGTCAGACAATGGCACTATATACCAGTAGCAAGAAATGAGGGTATTTGTAACCCCAATATATTCTTTGAATTCCCAGTCAGACAATGGCACTATATACCAGTAGCAAAAATTGTGGGTGCACGTAACCCCAATATATTCTTTGAATTACCAGTCAGATACTGGCACTATATGGCAGTAGCAAGAAATGGGGGTATTTGTAACCCCAATATATTCTTTGAATTCCCAGTCAGACAATGGCACTATATACCAGTAGCAAAAATTGTGGGTGCACATAACCCCAATATATTCTTTGAATTCCTAGTGAGACAATGGCACTGTATAGCAGTAGCAAAAATTGTGGGTGCACGTAACCCCCATATATTCTTTGAATTACCAGTGAGACAATGGCACTATATACCAGTAGCAAAAATTGTGGGTGCACGTAACCCCAATATATTCTTTGAATTCCCAGTGAGACAATGGCACTATATACCAGTAGCAAAAATTGTGGGTGCACGTAACCCCAATATATTCTTTGAATTCCCAGTCAGAAACTGGAACTATATACCAGTAGCAAAAATTGTGGGTGCACGTAACCCCAATATATTCTTGAATTACCAGTCAGAAACTGGCACTATATAGCAGTAGCAAAAATTGTGGGTGCACATAACCCCAATATATTCTTTGAATTCCCAGTGAGACAATGGCACTATATACCAGTAGCAAAAATTGTGGGTGCACGTAACCCCAATATATTCTTTGAATTCCCAGTCAGACAATGGCACTATATACCAGTAGCAAAAATTGTGGGTGCACATAATCCCCATATATTCTTTGAATTCCCAGTGAGACAATGGCACTATCTACCAGTAGCAAAAATTGTGGGTGCACGTAACCCCAATATATTCTTTGAATTCCCAGTGAGACAATGGCACTGTATAGCAGTAGCAAAAATTGTGGGTGCACGTAACCCCCATATATTCTTTGAATTCCAATTCAGACAATGACACTATATACCAGTAGCAAAAATTGTGGGTGCACGTAACCCCAATATATTCTTTGAATTACCAGTCAGAAACTGGCACTATATAGCAGTAGCAAAAATTGTGGGTGCACATAACCCCAATATGTTCTTTGAATTCCCAGTGAGACAATGGCACTATATACCAGTAGCAAAAATTGTGGGTGCACGTAACCCCAATATATTCTTTGAATTCCCAGTCAGACAATGGCACTATATACCAGTAGCAAGAAATGAGGGTATTTGTAACCCCAATATATTCTTTGAATTCCCAGTCAGACAATGGCACTATATACCAGTAGCAAAAATTGTGGGTAACCCCAATATATTCTTTGAATTACCAGTCAGAAACTGGCACTATGTGGCAGTAGCAAGAAATGGGGGTATTTGTAACCCCAATATATTCTTTGAATTCCCAGTGAGACGATGGCACTATATACCAGTAGCAAAAATTGTGGGTGCACATAACCCCAATATATTCTTTGAATTCCCAGTCAGACAATGGCACTGTATAGCAGTAGCAAAAATTGTGGGTGCACGTAACCCCAATATATTCTTTGAATTCCCAGTCAGACAATGGCACTATATACCAGTAGCAAAAATAGTGGGTGTATATAGCCCCAATTCTATTGCTAGGGGACTTGCAGGGTATTTCTGAGGTGAAGGTGGGGGGGCACACCGTTGGAACGGGGATTTGGGGTGTATATATGGGGTATACGGGAATACACTGTCAGTGTGTTCCATTCAGGATCCTGGGAAAGCTGGGTTGCGGCGATTGAGCCCGTCAGTGCCACGTTACACTGACAAGCTTCTCCCTGGAATTGAAGTTATATGTAAGCCCAATATATTCTTTGAATTCCCAGTGAGACAATGGCACTATATACAAGTAGCAAAAATTGTGGGTGCACGTAACCCCAATATATTCTTTGAATTCCCAGTGAGACAATGGCACTATCTACCAGTAGCAAAAATTGTGGGTGCACGTAACCCCAATATATTCTTTGAATTCCCAGTGAGACAATGGCACTGTATAGCAGTAGCAAAAATTGTGGGTGCACGTAACCCCAATATATTCTTTGAATTCCCAGTGAGACAATGGCAGTGTATACCAGTAGCAAAAATTGTGGGTGCACGTAACCCCCATATATTCTTTGAATTCCCAGTGAGACAATGGCACTATATAGCAGTAGCAAAAATTGTGGGTGCACGTAACCCCCATATATTCTTTGAATTCCCAGTCAGAAACTGGCACTATATACCAGTAGCAAAAATTGTGGGTGCACGTAACCCCAATATATTCTTGAATTACTAGTCAGAAACTGGCACTATATGGCAGTAGCAAAAATTGTGGGTGCACATAACCCCAATATATTCTTTGAATTCCCAGTGAGACAATGGCACTATATACCAGTAGCAAAAATTGTGGGTGCACGTAACCCCAATATATTCTTTTAATTCCCAGTGAGACAATGGCACTGTATAGCAGTAGCAAAAATTGCGGGTGCACGTAACCCCCATATATTCTTTGAATTCCCAGTCAGACAATGGCACTATATACCAGTAGCAAAAATTGTGGGTGCACGTAACCCCAATATATTCTTTGAATTACCAGTCAGAAACTGGCACTATATAGCAGTAGCAAAAATTGTGGGTGCACGTAACCCCAATATATTCTTTGAATTCCCAGTCAGACAATGGCACTGTATAGCAGTAGCAAAAATTGTGGGTGCACGTAACCCCCATATATTCTTTGAATTCCCAGTCAGACAATGGCACTATATACCAGTAGCAAAAATTGTGGGTGCACGTAACCCCAATATATTCTTTGAATTTCCAGTCAGAAACTGGCACTATATAGCAGTAGCAAAAATTGTGGGTGCACGTAACCCCAATATATTCTTTGAATTCCCAGTCAGACAATGGCACTATATACCAGTAGCAAGAAATGAGGGTATTTGTAACCCCAATATATTCTTTGAATTCCCAGTCAGACAATGGCACTATATACCAGTAGCAAAAATTGTGGGTGCACGTAACCCCAATATATTCTTTGAATTACCAGTCAGATACTGGCACTATATGGCAGTAGCAAGAAATGGGGGTATTTGTAACCCCAATATATTCTTTGAATTACCAGTGAGACAATGGCACTATATACCAGTAGCAAAAATTGTGGGTGCACGTAACCCCAATATATTCTTTGAATTCCCAGTGAGACAATGGCACTATATACCAGTAGCAAAAATTGTGGGTGCACGTAACCCCAATATATTCTTTGAATTCCCAGTCAGAAACTGGAACTATATACCAGTAGCAAAAATTGTGGGTGCACGTAACCCCAATATATTCTTGAATTACCAGTCAGAAACTGGCACTATATAGCAGTAGCAAAAATTGTGGGTGCACATAACCCCAATATATTCTTTGAATTCCCAGTGAGACAATGGCACTATATACCAGTAGCAAAAATTGTGGGTGCACGTAACCCCAATATATTCTTTGAATTCCCAGTCAGACAATGGCACTATATACCAGTAGCAAAAATTGTGGGTGCACATAACCCCCATATATTCTTTGAATTCCCAGTGAGACAATGGCACTATCTACCAGTAGCAAAAATTGTGGGTGCACGTAACCCCAATATATTCTTTGAATTACCAGTGAGACAATGGCACTATATACCAGTAGCAAAAATTGTGGGTGCACGTAACCCCAATATATTCTTTGAATTCCCAGTGAGACAATGGCACTATATACCAGTAGCAAAAATTGTGGGTGCACGTAACCCCAATATATTCTTTGAATTCCCAGTCAGAAACTGGAACTATTTACCAGTAGCAAAAATTGTGGGTGCACGTAACCCCAATATATTCTTGAATTACCAGTCAGAAACTGGCACTATATAGCAGTAGCAAAAATTGTGGGTGCACATAACCCCAATATATTCTTTGAATTCCCAGTGAGACAATGGCACTATATACCAGTAGCAAAAATTGTGGGTGCACGTAACCCCAATATATTCTTTGAATTCCCAGTCAGACAATGGCACTATATACCAGTAGCAAAAATTGTGGGTGCACATAACCCCCATATATTCTTTGAATTCCCAGTGAGACAATGGCACTATCTACCAGTAGCAAAAATTGTGGGTGCACGTAACCCCAATATATTCTTTGAATTCCCAGTGAGACAATGGCACTGTATAGCAGTAGCAAAAATTGTGGGTGCACGTAACCCCCATATATTCTTTGAATTCCCAGTCAGACAATGGCACTATATACCAGTAGCAAAAATTGTGGGTGCACGTAACCCCAATATATTCTTTGAATTACCAGTCAGAAACTGGCACTATATAGCAGTAGCAAAAATTGTGGGTGCACATAACCCCAATATATTCTTTGAATTCCCAGTGAGACAATGGCAC
Source organism: Leptodactylus fuscus (assembly GCF_031893055.1). Taxonomy (NCBI): domain Eukaryota; kingdom Metazoa; phylum Chordata; class Amphibia; order Anura; family Leptodactylidae; genus Leptodactylus; species Leptodactylus fuscus. Next base: position 82,972,493 of record NC_134269.1, read on the forward strand.
TATATACCAGTAGCAAAAATTGTGGGTGCACGTAACCCCAATATATTCTTTGAATTCCCAGTCAGACAATGGCACTATATACCAGTAGCAAGAAATGAGGGTATTTGTAACCCCAATATATTCTTTGAATTCCCAGTCAGACAATGGCACTATATACCAGTAGCAAAAATTGTGGGTGCACGTAACCCCAATATATTCTTTGAATTACCAGTCAGACACTGGCACTATATGGCAGTAGCAAGAAATGGGGGTATTTGTAACCCCAATATATTCTTTGAATTCCCAGTCAGACAATGGCACTATATACCAGTAGCAAAAAATGTGGGTGCACATAACCCCAATATATTCTTTGAATTCCCAGTGAGACAATGGCACTGTATACCAGTAGCAAAAATTGTGGGTGCACGTAACCCCCATATATTCTTTGAATTACCAGTGAGACAATGGCACTATATACCAGTAGCAAAAATTGTGGGTGCACGTAACCCCAATATATTCTTTGAATTCCCCGTGAGACAATGGCACTATATACCAGTAGCAAAAATTGTGGGTGCACGTAACCCCAATATATTCTTTGAATTCCCAGTCAGACAATGGCACTATATACCAGTAGCAAAAATAGTGGGTGTATATAGCCCCAATTCTATTGCTAGGGGACTTGCAGGGTATTTCTGAGGTGAAGGTGGGGGGGCACACCGTTGGAACGGGGATTTGGGGTGTATATATGGGGTATACGGGAATACACTGTCAGTGTGTTCCATTCAGGATCCTGGGAAAGCTGGGTTGCGGCGATTGAGCCCGTCAGTGCCACGTTACACTGACAAGCTTCTCCCTGGAATTGAAGTTATATGTAACCCCAATATATTCTTTGAATTCCCAGTAAGACAATGGCACTATATGGCAGTAGCAAAAATAGTGGGTGTATATAGCCCCAATTCTATTGCTAGGGGACTTGCAGGGTATTTCTGGGGTGAAGGTGGGGGGGCACACCGTTGGAACGGGTATCGGGGGTATATATCGGGTATACGGGAATACACTGACAGTGTATTCCATTCAGGATCCTGGGAAAGCTGGGTTGCGGCGATTGAGCCCGTCAGTGCCACGTTACACTGACAAGCTTCTCCCTGGAATTTAGCTCTTATAAGAGCTGTTGGTTGTCTTCTCCTTCCTATCCTAGCCTGTCCCTGCCTACCCAGAATCTAAGCCCTAGCTAGCTGGATGGAAACCTCCGTCCCCGGTGAATTGCAAGCTCAGAATGACGCGAAGCTGGGCGTTGCTGTTCTTTTAAATTAGAGGTCACATGTTTTCGGCAGCCAATGGGTTTTGCCTACTTTTTTCAACGTCACCGGTGTCGTAGTTCCTGTCCCACCTACCCTGCGCTGTTATTGGAGCAAAAAAGGCGCCAGGGAAGGTGGGAGGGGAATCGAGTAATGGCGCACTTTACCACGCGGTGTTCGATTCGATTCGAACATGCCGAACAGCCTAATATCCGATCGAACATGAGTTCGATAGAACACTGTTCGCTCATCTCTAGTGCTGAATTATAACCACAAAAACTATAATAAGAAATAAGCACTCCACAAACTGACATCAAACCAAAACCCACAACAAACTCACAAGCCAGATCTAAACCTAAGGGATGAATCAGAAGAATGAACATCAATCTACTTACTGTTTACACGAAATGCACGCGTGGTCGCGTATCAATGGGTATGTTGTTCATTATTATTATGAATTGACGGGTCAACTTATTTTGATTAATGGAGTACTTAGAGCTGTTCATAGATATTTATATCATCATTGTTTTTCCGGACAATATACACTTAAAGAGGACCATTCATGGTTTGGGGCACAGGCAGCTCTATATACTGCTGGAAAGCCGACAGTGTGCTGAATTTAGCGCACTGTCGGCTTTCTCGATCTGTGCCTCGGGTAAAGAGCTTTCGGTCCCGATACTGTAGCTCTTTACAGTCAGAAGGGCGTTCCTGACAGTCAGTCAGGTACATCCTTCTTCAAAGCAGTTCCTATTGCGCTGTACAGTGTGAGGGGGGAGGAACGCCCCCTCCCCTCTTGATAATAATCGTTCCTCCCCGCTCACACAGCGTTCCTCCCTGCTCACACAGTACAGCACAATAGGCGCTGCTTTGAATAAGGACATACCTGACTGACTGTCAGGAATGCCCTTCTGTCTGTAAAGAGCTACGGTACTGGGACCGAAAGCTCTTTACCCAGGGGGAAAGATCGGCAAAGCCAACAGTGCGCTGAATTCAGCGCATTGTCGGCTTTCCAGCAGTATATGGAACTGCCTGTGCCCCAAACCATGAAAGGTCCTCTTTAACATGCTGATTGTTCCATGACTTACTCCCTTGTACCATTACATATTAGATTTGGTCCCGATACACAACTTTATAATTGGAGTTGCACCCACCCATTTTTGTACTATTGATAGCATTGCACCTCCCCCCTTTTTTCTATGTCAATGTATGTTATCACGTTTTGTGAAATTCTCTTTGTATTTTTATCATGATCCATAATAAATTTACAAGTATTTTATAAGTGGTGGTTCTGTCTTTGGACAACATATTTTACTTACACTTAGCCTGAACCCTGCCCTAAATATTTTACAAGATCCCAGAGCGAATTAGAAAAGATTCTGATTCACGGTAGTACCTGAAAAATAAGACCTACCCTGAAAATAAGCTCTAGCCCTTTTTTCATAGAAAAAAAAAATCTAAAAAATCCTGTCTTATTTTGCCAGAAACATGGTGTATATAAAGCTGTGTGAATTGGGTATGGCTTATTATTTTGTTACTGGATATTTGAGTATGCCCATCTGTTTTGTACTTTACATGCAATTCTGCAAAAAATTCATAAATTTAATATCAATTATTTGAAAAAAAACAAACAAACAAACAAAGATTGATGTCATTGCATGTTCAAGTTTGTTAACCTTGACATTAAACAAGGGATTACAGGAAGAGGAATGATACAGCATTTACTGCATACCTGTTTCGGATTTAGAACACTTCCTTCAGACAAGCTGACTGCAATTAGACCTTGAAGTTCAGGATATTAATATTACCAATGATTGGTTTTGGCATTTTCTATCTGATTAGTGCTTTTACTAACAAACATGGTGCTCCTAATGAGTCAGGAGTACAGTTGGCCGTTTACCAACATTAATTAGTCTGAAAAGGTTAGAAAGATATCAGAATTAAATATAGTGGTTTATTATTAGGTGATCATGGAAAATGATGATGTAGATCTTATCTTTTGCAAAAACAGGAGTAATTAAATTTGACAAACCGAGTATATAAAGGTTACAGTCCCTAGGGTGCTGTATCTTTAGAGTCAACTCTGAAATCTGCAATTACCTTTTTAATCTTAAAATATGTGACTTGACAGCATAAAACCTACCATCATATTTAACAGTTATTATCCAGGTTCATGTACCATGTATTTAGAAAGACATTTCGTTAAACTTCTTATTTTTTTCTATGCATGAATGTTTAAAAAATGGCTTTGACCTGAGCAACTCTTCCTTAAATAAACACCCACTGAAGAATAGCTGGTCACTGCAGATCTATTAGCTGAAACTTGCAGGTAACCATGTAGTGCTTGTGCTGGATCCTCCTTTGGACTCAGTCCACCTAGCTCTTAGTTTTGGTCTTGGCTCTATCCCTAATCATACTTCTCCCTAACAGCTGGGAGGGCAGACCAGCTAGCAGTAAGGGGGATGGTAATGCAGGTAGGCCAAGGAAGTTAATGGTTATAGGGTATTCTATAATCAGGAAGACTGCCTCAACTGAATGGTTTGTTGTCTCCTAGGTACCAGGATTGCATATGTAGTGTAAGGAGTTGACAAATTGCTGAAAGGGGCTAGGGAAGACACAGCTGTAATGGTCCATGTGGGTACAAATGACTGGATAAATGTTAGGGGAGGCTCCTTAAAGGGATTCTATCATTCAAAATATGCATTTTTATATAAACCCACATCAGAATAGCCTTTAGAAAAGCTATTTTAGCCCTACCTCTGCTTTTCTTCTGCTTGCAGCCATTTTTGAATTATATAGTTTTTAGCTATTATAATAATGAAGTTCACGGAGCACAAGGGGCATTCTCCCTGTGCTCAGAGCACAGCAGCATCATACCCTCCCTGGCCTTCATTCCGCCTCCTAGACCTTTCTTGCAAGCCCCCTTCTATGTATATCAGGTGATGTCAGCCTCCTCTTCGATGCATCGTCATTAGCAACTCTCTTCAGCGAGATTGAAATTCCGTGCATGTGCTGTCGGCTCAGTCCTAACTCAAAGAGGCTACGTCAGGCCAGGCCGACAGAGCATGTGCTGAATTTCAATCTCGCTGAAGAGAGTTGCTGCTGCGGATGATACAGCAAAGAGGAGGCTGACATCAACTGATATAACTAGAAGGGGGTGTCACAGGCGAGGACAGTCGTCTTGATGGTAGATTTTAAATAGTCAGGGTCATGGTTCTGCATCATCTGCAAAGAGGAGGAATTCATAAACTTAATGCAGGACAATTTTATGCTCCAGCTTGTAGAAGATCAACTAAAGAGTATGTTGTGCTTGATCTATCAGATTTGTAATATTGTGGGAAATGTTTTTGTTGCCAAAAACTTTGGCAATAGTGTCTATATTCTCATCAGATTTCACCTAAATTGTAAAAAAAGAAACAAAGATTGTAAAGGCAAAAATCCCATAATCCCTTAATTTAAAAAGTCCAGATTTCCCAGGTTAAGGGCTGTACTTCAAATCATAATCTAGAAGAAGCTTTTGTCAGATACTGATACAGAGGTTAAGAGGGAGACATTTAAATCTATCTTGAGTAAGTGTATAGTAAAATGTATACCGATAGGGAACAATAAAAAAGTAAATGTATCCAAACATTTAGTGCGCGTACTAAGATTCTGTGTGTGCACTATGCTTCCACTGTAATAGTTCAGTCATTACTTTACCCCCGTTCTTAATTTTAGGGATTCATTAGTGACTGGTACAGTGCCAAAGGAAGGCAAATGAGGGACATGTAATTTCAGACCAGTAAGTTTAACATCCATTGTGGGAAAACTGAGGGGCACATAATATTATATGTAACAGACAGCATGGATTTACTAAGAAAAGAAGTTGTCAGACTAACTACCGTAACCTGATTTGTTTTTATGAAAAGGTGAGTAAAAGTCTGAATGGGGGGGGGAGTTGACACTGTCCTTCATAAATGTTTATTTGGTAAAATCAGGTCCATTGGCTTGGGATATATAGTTTGCTATTGGATTGATAACTAGTTAAAGGCGATATCCAGAGATATGAGGGCAATCACTCCTTCTCAGACTGGTCTTCTGTTATAAGTGATTCTTTTTGTTCTTACTGGCTTCTTGGTTTTGTCTTCTTCCATCATCTTCTTATCATCATCATCATCATCATCATCATCATCATCTGTTTTCTCTCTATCTTCTGGTTACAGACCAGTGATGGGGTGGGGAATATAATGTAACAATGTAACAATGTATCTATTGTTATGTACTTAGGACAAGTTGGGAGAAATCCACCTCTTTGCCACTGGATTGAGGAGTTTGCAATTCAAGTATGTTTGAAAAAAGCTTCTGAATAGGCCAATCCACAAAAACACTAAAACTTAGGAAAACAGTGGCACCATTTGCTCAGGAACAGTAGGGGCTAGAGAAAAATTTTCAGATGCACTGAAATCAGTGGAGCGGAGCTTATTAGAGTATGTAAAATGTTGGAGCTGGTGGAATGTCTTCTATAAAAGGCCAAACTATAGTAGGTTTATAACTCCAAAGGAGAGGAACAGTACTCGTGTATTTATATTAATAGGGCCATAGGTTTAAGCATATGGTGTTTACCCCAATAAACAAAATCCAGAGTAATTTTCAAGTTTTAACCCTTTCACTGCCAAGCACATAGCTCTACGTCCTCCCAAGGTGGCACATCAGTAGCCGAGGACGTAGCTACGATGTCCTCCCTACTAATGCCGATATCTCTGGACTGCATCAACATATCTTGATGCTTTAAAATGCATTTTAAAGAGGAGAATCTCATCTTTAAAATGATACCAAGAACCTGATGATACAACTTACAGTTTTGGAGTGATTCACTGTTGAAAACGCTATTTGTCATTGAGATCCAACTGCAAATCTCAATTCCCAACAGCATTTCAACAGTGAATTGCTCCAAAACTATAAGTTGTATCATCAAGTTCTTGATATCATTTTAAAGATGAGATGTGTTGATGCATTCCAAAGATATAGGGCTCTAAATTGCCCCCCCCCCCTCTGTCTAAGCAAGCAATTTGCGAACTGTAACAGGAAAGGGAGGGGGCACGTTTCGTTTGACCACCCGCCCCTGTAAATATATACATGTGTGGTATGTATGAACTCCTCATATCTTGCAGTTTTTTGGACAGTACATTTTGTTTGCAGAAAGTTTCATGAAGTTGGGTGTGGCTATTGATGACCCATTAAGCCATTTGTAATCTTCAGGTTGTCTACTTTCAAAAAAATATATAGGATTTAGGGGTTCACTTACTTTTCATGGTGAGTAATCCCTACATTTTATAGGATGATACTTTTTTTAACATTTCCAGCTTCAAAGCAGATTTTTGTTCCTTCCAGTTGTGGTGATTTTCTGAAGACATGTGCAAGTGGGTGTAGGCCATAGTGATATGAATGAACTCTGCACATGTTGAACTCTTATGTTTAGGAGGGTTGGTGCATTTAATTTTTTGTTTTGTTTCCGCTTTTAGCAACTAATATACATTTATTTGCATTTTTTTCATAAAACATTCACTTTAAATCAAAATTGCATGAAGGTGCCTGTTCATATACAGTACCAAGTGGCATTCTGATAATGCTGCAAGTGTCTACTTTAAGAAAATATATAGGTATGGGGGGAGGATGCTTTTTTAATGTTGCAATTTAGGTTTGATTTGTCCATCTCAAAACTGTGAAAATTGCTCTGGCTACTGGAGGTGCAAAATTTCCAGAGACCCTTGGCAGTGAAAGGGTTAAACGACTCATTTATAACTGTTAAACTTTATTTATTTTTTATTTTCAACAAATTTATCACATTCTCATCTAGAGAAAACACAGGATTAACATTAGGCAGCTGTTAAATAGCAAAATTGTTTTTGAATAAAAATAAAATCACTACTACAGATACACAGCTGCATAGATGTCTCCCTTGGTTAAAATGACAGTAAATGCCTCATCACATAGCACCATTGAGATAGTGTAGATACAATTTACTATTTAATGACTTTATCTATTGTAAATAAGTGTCAAAGAAACACTGGAATGTACATGTAAAATAATCTCTTACCAGCAACTACTAGGTCGCCTGTCTGTGCATATCCCTGTCCGTGGTGCTGACATGTATCACAATAGAATCCTGTTGCAGCAGACGGCAGGAAAAATGTTAAAATCTAAACCTAGTTTGCAGCTGTGCCAATGATCAAGTTGGCGTTTCTTTTTAACTCATCTACACATTGGTTATAAGTGAATCAGCTTCTGTTAGGCAAGTGGGAAGTAAGTTTTTATTTTCTCATGAGGAGAGTCTCTGTGTGGTATATAAAATAAAAGGCACGCCACCATGACAATCCAGATTGCTAAATCTCAAAAAAGGTCACCTCTACAGTTCACCCTGCCTATGCACCTAGATTTAATCTCAGCCACATGATACATCTTTACTGGTAGTTTATTATATGAATACCTATACTGGTTGTGATGCTGTACTCAGCCTGATTGTATATAGTACATTGAGCAAACTATGCTGCGTGCTACTCATGGAGGGATGGGAAAGGGGGCACATCCAGGTTCAGCTGCCCAATGGGGGACTTATGTGCTACTCTCTGAGCCAGTCCAAACCAGTGCTTTCCTATGCAGACAGGAACACTGGCTTTATTCCGCAAGGAACTGCCTTGACTTTAATTTACCAGACTATAGGAAATTACGAAAGGAGGTCAATAAGAACTGTTAAAACTTCATTGAAGTGTTCGTAAATGCCAGTCGTTCAATAAAAGCCATTGAAGGAAAATAAAGTAGCTGAAAGTCAGCCATTCAATGGGGTCATATACATACATAAAAAAAGAAGGTAAACAGAACATTTTGTTTAAATTGTCATTTGATGCAATTCCTTTTAAGAGTCATGATAAATAAATGTTTGAAGCCACACGCAGCTACCTTTGTGTTTGTTAGTTAGCAGGCGACTATCCTGAGTGCTTTGTAGTTCCTTCATTTACTCGGAAAGGAACAGTTTGAAAGGAACATTACATTAAAACTGTGGAAAAAAACAAAGAGTTGCAAGTAATTTCTTAGGGGAATAATCTATTGGTTTTTAAGGCTATTATAAGAATCCAAGTACAAAAGAGAAGGTTTCCAAAAGTTTTGCTTAGTGCAAGAAATGGGTGAACCTCCCAAGATTTGATTTGTTTCAGGTTGGGGTGGCTTGGGTCTCTGATTCGTTTTGAATCGAACAACTTTTGTATGAATCGGAAATTAAAATTATTATACTCTGGGGTCTCTTGAGACCCCCGGAGTATAATAGGTGGAGGCCCAGGAGAGGTGTAAAAAATAAATAAATAAAGCTAACCATATGTGGCACCAAGTAATTACAATTTACATAATGTGCATTTCAACTTAAATCCATGAAATGAGGGTGGAGCAATAGCTTGCTCTGGTGAAGTTGGGGGCAAGAAATGGTCCAGTGTGGAGGATGGGTCCTGCCTGGGGTTGAAACTGTATCTGCCCTGCACCCATGAGGTGATGTCAGTAGTAGAAAGAATTGGGTCTTGTTGCATTTCTAGACTGTGGCCTCTGATACTCAAAATATTGACTAAGTGAGCTCTGAAAGCTATGTATTGTCCTTGCCCATAATTGCTGCTCCATTTATGGACATTGCAGTTTTCCACACATGGACATTTACAAGGAGAGGCCCACATGGCAATATCAAGCAGGGAGAGATTTCCTCAAGAAATAATAGTGTCTAGATATTCTCCATTGAGAAGTGCTGCCAGCAGTTGCAGAAACGTAGTGGGTTGCGCTAAGTAGCATAGCAGTGACTGTACCACAGTAACATGACCAGGTGGGAATTAAAGTTACAGACCAGTCAGATGATTGGGTGTAGATTGCTGTTTACTGGACACACATTCCTTTACAGATGATGATTGACGTTGGCATGGGGAAGGAGGAAAATAATATGGAAAGCTCTCATCCAACTCATCAAGAAGAGGAAGACTTGGACTGTAAGGAATATCTCTTTCAGATGATGTCACATGCCTACTAATGAATTAGATATGTGTCAGTGAGGAAGACATGGTTGGCAGTACAGAAAGGCAGCATGGTAAATTATGTGTTACAACAAAGTATAGGTGGGCGAACCTCCCAAGATTCTTTTTGTTTCAGATTCAGGTGGCTCTGATTCATTTTGGGTCGAAAAAGTTAGGTATGAACAAGAAGTGGAGTCTCTTCAGGAGGAGGTGGGGGAGGTGTCAGCTGTCTTTTGCATTTTTCCTGTGCAACATATGTGGAGGGTGTCATTTTAGTCTGTCCAGACGAATCGGCATTTGTAATATTCAAATGGAACCCAGCTCGTGATTATTCTGTTCACTCATCTCTAGTTATTTGCTATCTTTGCCATGAACCTGCAGAAAAAAAAAACGGTTGATAAGTTCAGTTCTACTGCATGTTTCTAATCTGCCTCTGGTGGATAGTCCATTACCAAGTCCAACAGAAAGATGAATACAGCATATGCTTTAAAGGGATTCTGTCATTAGAATCCCTTTTTTAACTAAGAACATGTCGGAATAGAAAAGCTATTAACTTAAGCTTAACTTTCTTTTTCTCATCTGCGCCACCATTCCTGAGAAATTTCTTATTTCTTCCATATGAAAATGAGTTTTCAGACAGCACAAGAGGTGTTCCCCCTCTGTCTTCTTCTGCCAGCCGCCTCTTTGCCATGTCGCCGGACGCATCTTCATCCAAAAGCACCGACTGTGCTTGTCCGTTGATCACTTTCTTGTGGTCTCTTACACAAGCATCCGTTCTGCCACAAGAAAATGGTTGACAGATATGCACATTTGGCACTTATAGATGAAGATGCAGCCGGTGACGTGGCAAAGAGGCGGCCAGCAGAAGAAGACAGAGGCGTCACTGAAGAGTTTTCGAACAGTTTGAGCAAAGGGTACATTTCTCAGGAACGGCAGCGTGGATCAGAAATAGAAAGGTAAGAGAAGAATAGCCTTTCTTAAGGCTATTCCAACTGTTCTTAGTTAAAAAAAGGTATTCTAGTGATAGAATCCCTTTAAAAATATATAATGTATTTCTACAGAGTTACTGTGTCTAACTCTGTGTTAGGGGCACACTGACTGTGACTTATACCAGAGCATTGTAATTGGATGACGCAGTTCTGAAGTCACTATAGCTATCACCATTATTGGATTGCATAATCGTTGCCATTGTTATTAGAGCAAATTTCAAATACAAATTTGAAATGTATACATACATGTGTGTACGCTTAAACCTTGCTCCAGATTTGACTAAATTGGTAAGCATGAGACAGATAATGATAAGACATAATTTGGCAGATTGCACACCTGCAGATGACAAGTTGCAGATGACAAATTAAAGTTTGCTATTTCTGTACATAAAGTATATGTACGAGTAGATTTATAATTCAGTCATATTTTGCAATTTGTTTAAAAAGTTGATTTGGGGAGACAAAACACAGCTCAGTACACATGACCCTTGCATTTAGAGTCATCTCTGACTTGAATTTAGATAGCACATTTTTCTTGCAAAAACTTAGCGAAAACACGAAAACAGAACATTTTATTAGGTTATTTTAGTTTACTGTTCCTCTTCAGCTTTTCTCATTTTGGAACAGAAGTTCATGAGATCCACCAAGAGAGAAAATTGCCATGTCACCATACACCAAACAGTAAAATTATGTAACGCTTTTTCCTGGGAAATATTTATGAATATATTTAAATTATTTCTTTAATTCACCTATTTTTACCCAATGTGATTGTTTTTACATTTACTTGTGTGTCCACGTGTCATCAATGCCATGCAACTAATGTTAAATCATGTTTTCTGTTGTTAGAAGGAACTGTATATTGCCATAATTCTTTCTGTCAGTATGTGAGACTTCAGGAAAACTAATGTAGAAAGGAAACAATGTCAGCCTTCTAGATTGCTTATTCACTTTGAAAATGGCCAAGGAGATTTGCATGATCTACTGAGCACTTGGTGAGAACAAAGGGGAACAAGTCGGCAACACATTTTTTAAATTATAATGAAGTACTAACAGAAAGAAGCAAAGTGCTTAGTTTGGCAAAGTAAAGTAACTGGAACTATTCAGCAGTTTAACATTGTCCTAGTCATCCAGCCATACTACTTCCTTTGGACACCATCTGTACATTTCACTGCAAGGTAGTCCCGGGAGCAAAGGAGCAAAGTGTGCTGATCGACTTTGACAGCTGAGCACATCTACACATCTCTGGATAAAGGATGCATCACAAATGCACACAAAATGACACTTTTTTGTAACTTAAAATGACGCATTAACATAATATTTTATACACATATTTTAATTAAATACATTTCCTGCTCTTACTTGTAAGTTGCACCCTGTTTAAGAGATTTCCCTGGACTTATTGATGACTGATTATCAATTTAAGATCAGTAAGGGTCTGATACCTGAACCCCCACCACCACCACCACCACCTCATATGACGTCATATACAATGGTTTCATGGCCATTTTACAGCTCATTCCTATTCAAGTGCATGGGCTGAGTTACAATAGCAAGAACAGGTGATATTCCTATATATTGTGTTGTTCTTAGTAAGTAGTCATCACTCTGCATTGTCTTGGGTGGAGGGCTGGATAGGTCGTCAATTATTACACTTGGGAAGCCCCTTTAATATTGTTAGTAAAGAATTCTATCCATATGCAATATATTAAATTAAGAAGAAAAAGACATCTACATTCCATTTTGTTTTACAAGTATAGTTATAAAGTAAAGTAAATTATGGCACAGGTACATATTCCATATACAGATATGGTTTTCTTTACTTTTTTTTTCTTAGCTAGACATGTCCAGTTATGCGTGTTATGAGATGAGCAACCTTTCCCAATATATCATAAAGTTACATAGTTACATAGCAGATGAGGTTGGATGAAGACATCAATCCATCAAGTCCAACCTCTAACCCTTCATTCCCCTAGTGTGTTGATCCAGTGATATGCTGTTTATCCTATATGTGTGTTTGTTTTGTGACGTGCAGCCTTTATAGAGGTATTCCCATTTCCCAAGCTCAGCTTTTATCTTCAAAGCTGTTGTACCGCTGTCCCTGTGCTGTAAGTGGATCTAAGCTCCCAATGCTGCTATATAGTGATGTATACAGCATCATCAGAAGTAACATACCAAAGATATCATCATGTTTCCACATAAACACAAATTTTATATATTTACAATAACGGACAGTAAGTAATGGTCAGGTTTTACAGAACAAATTAATTTTCTGAGCTAAGCTGCTTCCATAGCTCCCATAGAAGTGAATGGGAGTTACGGATTCAGTGGACAGCAGTGAGCTATGATGTTTACGTAACTCCAATTCCCATTCATATAGGGGTTACGGAAACAGCATAGCTCACAGCTAAGCTGTTATGTAAAACCCACCCATCACTATCATTGGGGACAAGGCAAGAGAAAGCCAGGCAACACAGTCTGAGAGGGTCAGTGTGGAGATAAATGTGGGTGTGGAGGTGGACCCTGCATCTATCAGACATGTATGGCATATATGTGGAAATGCCATAAATGTCTTTCATGGGGAAACTCCTTTAAGGTTTCACTTTTAATGGTACACCATTCTAACACTGATGGCTTGACACACTGTTGGCATTCCCCCAATCCATATTAGGTTAAAATGTCTCTAACTAAAAAAAACAACATTCGCTCAAGTCTGTCCAAACATTGGACTGTTCCTGTCAGGGTCTGGGGTTGCTAGGTGGGATGGGGTAGACTCAAAAGTCCAGTTTCTTTTAGTCCAAAACAAAGGTAGAGTTTATTTTCACTCGAAAAGGTAGTGCAGCAACAAAAGGAAACAATACAAAAATAAATACCTACCCGGTTAGGCTCTAACTAAACATAAGAATAGGTTACCTCACCTAGAATAACAGGAATCCAAAAGCCAGTTGAATCACTCAGGACACAGCTCCAAAAATGTGACCTCTTTCTTTAGCTCTCCAGCCAAACTCTGCCAAAGTCTGCTGCTGGAGCTCACTTCTTAAGCCTCCTTGACGAGGAGACTCTCAACAGCTGAGTCGCTGCCGGAACATCCCCAAAGTGTGGATTGTGGGGGGGTGGAATGACAGGTCCCACTACCAACCTACTGTTAGGATTGGGTCCCGCAGGCTCCCCGTCCAGCGCATAGCGCCACCTGCGGGCCAATCCGAACCTCGCCCTCGGCGTTGTGTAGTAAGATGTCTGGAGTCTAAGTCCAGTTTTCGGCCCACTGAACGTGCTCAGACATTTTGGAGCCGCTCAGAGGCTAAGTGCCATTCTCTCCCTACTGAGCATGCTCAGACATTTTGGGTCTGCTCTGAAGCTAAGTCCCAGTTCGGCAATAATGAGCATGATCGGTGACGTCATGCCACCGCCCCTGTTGGGCGGGGACTAGCCTTTAAATAGTGTGAGCCGATGCCCGCCCGGTGCTCACACTTTGCTTAATATACGTTGAGACAGGAGGTTAGGGCCAGGTTCCAGTCAATTCTAGGAGCTGAGTAGGGATCCAGCTAGTATTCCTTGGCTCTGCCCTTTGGAACCAGACAAACCATTCCTAGTCCAACTGCCTTGTATCTCCTTTCAGGTTTAGGAGTCTGTTGTTTGAAGTTAACCCCTGGCAGTCTTGTGTTTGCAGTGTAGTGTAGCACATGCTAAGGTCTGGTTCTCCTGCTGTAAATTGCAGGGGCTTCTGACAACTTCAGTTGCTCAACTGCTATACATTGGCATGCTCCCCCAGTGACGGTAACTGGAGAGAGTCTGTTGCCGCCTGTTCTCATTTGTGTTGCACAACATCACTGCCAGTGCAGTTCAACTGGTGGTGCATAATTCAGACATACAGCTGCCCATCTGGGCCTGTGGACTTTGCCACAGTGCTCTGCGGCTTAGCGGTTCTGTTATTTATTATTTTTATATATACACACTGAACCATAACACCTACCTGCCATTCCTAAAAATCCAGCCTAGTAACCGGAACTCTGAAATAACCCTCATCAGACAATAGTTATCTCAATAAACTCTTCTGGCGTTTTCTCAGCCGACCCACCTTAGTAGTCTGGGTGAGATGTACACCCCCTCCGTTACCTGACCCACCATTGGCTTAAAAAAAAATATATATATATATACATAGCATTTTACTTGTGATAAACCTCTATGTAATTGTGGATTTACAGGCTTTAGATTTATTTTCTAACATTAACTCAATCCTTAGGCAAAGATTGTAAAATATATTCTATGAAAACTATGAAATATATACTGATTTTGTATCTGAGCTTAAGGTATGAAATGGAAATGAAAACTGTGTTATATAAGAATGAACATTTAATTACCTGGCAATGGAAACATTAAGCCAAGTAGGATACAATGTTTCCAAATGTCTATTACTTTTGTAATGCTTAGATAACCAACATATAGTACTGTTGTTGAAGTTGCTTTCTCGTTCTGAAATTATACATGAAGTTTACTCAATATATTCTGTTAACCCATTTCTACACCATGACATACATTTACTACATGGGCAGTAATTTACTACATGGGCAGGGCCCTCTACCCCACTGTGCCAGTCGGTCACTGTTAGTATTATATCTACCTGTATATTTTGTGTATTGTATGTAAACCCCCAAATGTAAAGCACCATGGAATTAATGGTGCTATATAAATAAATAAATAATAATAATAATAATACATGCAAGTGGAATGTTACCACAACAGTCCATAAAGGAACTATATGAACATGATGCTGGCTCAGAAGCTGAGCCTGAGTCATCAGGCCCTCCCCAGATGAATTCAGATAAAGGAGTGAAAAGAATAATCAGAAGAGTTGTCTTGGGGGTGGAGCCTAACCCCGCATGGTGAAGGATGCTGCTTTGCTGAGCTCCAACACTATCAACCTGTAACCAGCTTCCACACAGTGCCTACAATGCATAACATGGGCAAAAACAACAGGGATAGGAGCCTGAAACCACCAGGTACCCCCAAAACGAACAGAACCCAAGGGGACATCCAGAAATTTATTTAAAAAAAAGTCGGGTACTTACTGTCAGGCCTGCCCAAGGTGGCGCCAGCTCCCAGGTGGGAGTACGAGACGTAGGACGAGTCGGAAGTGGAGCTCATGGCGAACTCTGAGCAATGGGTCCAAGCAGAGGCAGGTCAGTCTACGGTATCTATGGTTACTTTACAGAAAGCCCTAGCCCGGGCTCTCTCTCCAGTAATGTCGGAACTGGCGGCTATACGTTCAGGTATCCAAAACATGGGACAGCGTGTGACGCAGCTGGAAAATGGCGCCGCAGACTTTACTAATCACGCGACCTCCTTGGTCGACAGAATGAACTTGTTCAAAGAATATATCGACCGCTCACTAATATTGGTTGAAGACTAAGAAAATAGAGGAAGGAGAAAAAACCTGAGAATAAAAGGTAACCCTGAGCAGGCTTCCTCAGAGAATCTCCATGAGACTGCACACCAAATCTTCACTGAAATACAGGGAACTGACCGTGCCAGTAACATCAGAATTGAAAGAGTCCATAGAGCCCTCAGACCCAAGCCACAACAAGGTGAGCCCCCAAGGAATGTTATATGCGGTATACTTACCTACCCTGACGTCGCTGAGATTCTGGCAGCTGTTAGAAATAGACAGTCCATACCTTTTGGTGACACAGAAATCTTCCTTTATCAGGACATTGCACCATCTATATTAGCTAAACAGAGACTACTCAAACCTTTGCTTGATGTTCTGCGGGCTAAAGAGATTAAATACGCCTGGCTCTACCCTTTTGGTCTCGCAGTCATGTATAAGGGTAAGAGAATTGCTATTCATTACCCGGCAGATCTTCCATCGCTCTGGGCCCTGCTCTGCATAGAACCTTTGGATATTCCATCTTGGCTACCCACTCCACGCTTGCCGGACTTACCGGACTTACCAGACTTACCAGATTGTGATCTATGGCTCCAGGGAAACCGAATCAAGTCACCGAAAGGAAAGAAGTTTCTTGCTCGACCAAAGCTGGCAGTACCCTAATGGTTCTTGGCAGTTATTGCTTCTCATGCCTCAAGTAGTTCTATTGTTGGTTTGACTTTGAATTACAGGCATGTGATGCCCATCTACTTGTCTTACTTAGCTACATTATCACCTGTTGACTTTTTTCTCTTCTCTGCAGCTTTAGTGGTAAATTTCTCTGCTATGAACAGAGATTAACTCACTAGCCCTCATAGCATATACTCTTGTTATTCACTATAGGTCTACCACACCCCACTTGGATAAGTTAATGTCTCTCGCTGTTGAAGCTCGGAGTCACCCATGTTATATTGTATTTTTATATTGTGTTTCTTTAAATTGTTTTGCTTAACAATCTATATTCCCTTTTACCAAGGGAGCTGGTTACGGTTATATTTACCGATTAGGCTGTGTACTGGATTGTTTACCCGTCCCTATATTCTCCTCTTTGGCTATAGACCATAGACTGTTTATTATTATTTATTTATATAGCACCATTAGTCCCATGGTGCTTTACATTTGGGGGTTAAATACAATACACAGAATATACAGGTAGATATAATACTAACAGTGACCGACTGGCACAGTGGGGTAGAGGGCCCTGCCCGCGAGGGCTTACAATGTATGAGGGAAGGGGGTAGAGACAGAAGGAGAGGGGGAGACTGTACAGATGAGGGTGCGGTGATAGTATTATTGGAGTTTGTAGGCCTTCCTGAATAGGTGAGTCTTCAGGGCCTTCTTGAAGCCTGTGATTGTGGGGGTCAGTCTTATGTGTCCTTAGTAACGAGTTCCAGAGTATGGGGGATGCACGAGAGTAATCTTGGAGACAGTTGTGTGAGGAGTGGATGAGAGCAGAGCAGAGCAGGAGGTCATTGGAGAATCTGAGGTTGCGTGTGGGAAGGTAGCGGGAGATTAGGTCAGAGATATATGGAGGGGACAGGTTGTGGATGGCTTTGTATGTTAGCGTTAGTAGCTTGAATTCAATTCGCTGGGCTATGGGTAGCCAGTGGAGGGACTGGCAGAGGGGAGCAGCCGATGAAGATCGGGGGTGAGGTGGATTAAGCGAGCAGCGCAGTTTAAGGTGGACTGGAGGGCGGCGAGGGTGTTAGCTGGGAGTCCATGGAGAAGGGTGTTGCAGTAGTCTGCTTGTTTTGCACTTGATAACACTCGGATATAGTGACGCGGGGATAGCATTATCTAACTGCACCTCTAGATCCCTAGTGTTTTCTATCGCTCCTCTCCAGAAACCTACCCCCACCCACCTGCCCTCCCTACCCCCTTCCTTCTCCTTTTTTTTTTTTTTTTTTACCACGATAGGACGGAACCTACCAAACTGTAAAAGTAAGGTTGTGGAACTTCATACACTCTGCACACTATGGCATCAGTTACAATCACCTCTCTTAACGTTAATGGACTAAATTCGCCACAGAAACGTCATGGGATTCTAAGGTTAGTCCGCAGGATGAAAGCTGTTATATTGATGTTGCAAGAGACTCACTTTAAAGCCTCTAAGATACCTAGTTTCCCTAAGAACTATTTTGATCAGTGGTACTTTAGTTCCTACCCGTTCTCTGCATCCAAGGGAATAGCTATTGCCATTAGTCGCTGTAACCCATTTATTTGTAGATAAATAAGGGGTCACTGGCAACCAGACCTGTTACGCTAGCTTGTATTTATGCCCCAAACCAATATCAGACTGGTTGGATTAAGCACGCCCTCTCTGATTTACAGCTTTTTTCAGAAGGCAAAATTATTCTTGGTGGTGACCTTAATGTTTCACTGAATTCTCTGATTGATTCATCCACAGGCAGATCGACCATATCACAAGCAGCTTTAGGCTTGTTACAGCGGTCTCTCCAAGATCTTTATGTAGTCGACACATGGAGGACTATGCACCCTTCCACAAAAGATTACACACATCACTCGACGCAACATAGATCTCATCAACGCCTTGATTATCCTTTTTCTCTAAATCCCTAATTACAAATATTACATCTGCCTCCATTGGCTGTACCACTCTTTCCGACCACTCTCCAGTTACTGTCTCTCTAGTAATTAATGAAGCTTCCCCCACTGAATGGAATTGGAAATTAAATGAGACGCTGTTGAGTGACACAGTATTTGTAGATGATTTGAAATTGAAACTTGCGGAATTCTTTCTAATTAACAACTCCCCAGAGGTGTCGGCCGGCTCAGTCTGGGAAGCCCATAAGGCCTTTGTAAGGGGCATTCTGATCACAAGAGGCTCTTTTCTTAAAAAGGAGAAACAGAAGGAGCTAGATTCCCTTTTAGCTCAGATTTCTGTCATTGAACGGGCACACAAGAGAACTAACTTAGACTCTCTACAGGAAGAATTAATAACGCTACGTGAAAAACTTAAACGTATATTCCAAAAGCAGGTAGCAAAATATCACCTCTTTAAAAGCTAAGAATATACTCCCATGGGGACAAAGGGGGTAAAATGATGTCCTCCCTCATTAAGAAAACCAGGGTCAAGTCCTATTTTAGCGCGATTAAAGATGATCATGGCGTTACTCACCAAAAAACGAAGGAAATAGCCCAAACATTCAAACTGTTCTACGAAAAACTATATGAGATAGAAGAGACCAGTGCAGTAGAGGATGAAACTAGAGCAACTGAAGACTTTTTTCAATCCCTAAACCTCCCTTCTATTACAACTGAAGATGCGGAGGGACTTTTAGCCCCACTGACAGTTACGGAACTATGTGAGGTTTTAAATTCTT
The DNA here is from genome assembly GCF_031893055.1 of Leptodactylus fuscus. Lineage (NCBI taxonomy): Eukaryota > Metazoa > Chordata > Amphibia > Anura > Leptodactylidae > Leptodactylus > Leptodactylus fuscus. The sequence continues at coordinate 82,991,543 of NC_134269.1, forward strand.
TCGTTCAAGGGAAAAGACCAGGTCCCGATGGCCTGACAAATTTATACTACAAAATATTACAGGAGACATTACTTCCTCAGTTGGCCACACTGTGCAATGCTCTAATGGCAGGTGAATCTCTCTCGAAACAGTCCCAAGAAGCTTTTGTAACCCTGATAGCTAAAGAAGGCAAAGACCCCTTGAACTGCGGCAACTACCGTCTGATTTCTTTGCTTAACTCAGACATTAAAATTTGGGCTAAATTAATTGCCCTGAGGTTGCAAAACATCATTCCAACAATTATTCACGAAGTGCAATCGGGTTTCATAAAGGGTAGGGAGAGCAGAGAAAATGCTAATAAACTACTTCACTCAAGTGCACTAGCGAAGTCCTCTGGTAAGTCATTGGTCCTTCTCGGAGTAGATGCCGAGAAGGCCTTTGATAGAGTCAGTTGGTCTTTTATGGCAGCCACCCTACGGGCGTTTGGATTCCCCCCTAACTTTGTGCGAATGGTCTTCTCACTATATTCTGAACCACATGCGAGGTTGCGTGTCAATAGCACTCTTTCTACCCATTTTGATATACTGAATGGTACCCGTCAAGGCTGCCCATTATCACCGTCATTATTTATTCTCACCCTAGAATCTCTCCTATGTGCAGTTAGACAGCATCCCGACATATCGGGTTTTCAAATAGGCACCAGGACGTTGCACAGTGTGGCCTTTGCTGATGATGGACTATTTTTGGTCTCTGATCCTGCAAAAGGTTTCCCTGCCATCACCACCCTTATAGAACAATATGGTCGCTTATCGAATTACAAACCAAATCAAATCCTGACTGATAGCAGTCCATTCTTGCACAATCAATGCTTGAATTTTGTCAGAATTTGTAGGTTTTTGTTTGTCCACCCGTCTCTTGATGATTGACCACAAGTTCTCAATGGGATTAAAATCTGGGGAGTTTCCAGGCCATGGACCCAAAATCTCTATGTTCCCTAAGCCATTTAGTTATCACCTTTGCTTTATGGCAAGGTGCTCCATCATGCTGGAAAAGGCATTGTTGATTGCCAAACTGCTCTTGAACGGTTGGGAGAAGTTGATCTTGGAGGACATTCTGGTAACATTCTTTATTCATGGCTGTGTTTTTAGGCAAGACTGTGAAAGAGCTGATTCCCTTGGCTGAGAAGCAACCCCACACATGAATGGTTTCAGGATGCTTTACAGTTGGCATGAGACAAGACTGGTGGTAGCACTCACCTCGTCTTCTCCGAATAAGCTGTTTTCCAGATGTCCCAAACAATCGAAAAGGGGATTCATCAGAGAAAATGACTTTACCCCAGTCCTCAGCAGTCCACTCCCTTTTGCAGAATATCATTCTGTCCCTCATGTTTTTTCCTGGAGAGAAGTGGCTTCTTCGCTGCCCTCCTTGAGACCAGGCCTTGCTCCAAGAGTCTCCGCCTCACAGTGCGTGCGGATGCACTGACACTTCCTGCTGCCATTCCTGAGCAAGCTCTGCACTGCTGGTAGCCCGATCCCGCAGCTGAAACACTTTTAAGAGATGGTCCTGGCACTTGCTAGTCTTTCTTTGGCGCCCTGGAGCCTTTTTGCCAACAATGGAACCTCTCTCCTTGAAGTTCTTGATGATGTGATAGATTGTTGACTGAGGTGCAATCTTTCTAGCTGCAATACTCTTCCCTGTTAGGCCATTTTTGTGCAGTGCAATGATGACTGCACGTGTTTCTTTAGAGATAACCATGGTTAACAGAAGAGAAACAATGATGCCAAGCACCAGCCTCCTTTTAAAGTGTCCAGTGGTGTCATTCTTACTTAATCATGACAGATTGATCTCCAGCCCTGTTCTCATCAACACCCACACCTGTGTTAATGGAGCAATCACTGAAACGATGTTAGCTGGTCCTTTTAAGGTAGGGCTGCAATGATGTTGAAATGTGTTTTGCGGGATAAAGTTCATTTTCTAGGCAAATATTGACTTTACAAGTAATTGCTGTTAAGCCGATCACTCTTTATAACATTCTGTAGTATATGCAAATTGCCATTAGAAAAACTGAAGCAGTAGACTTTGGAAAAATTAATATTTGTATAATTCTCAAAACTTTTGGCCATGACTGTACAGCTTAGCCCCTAACCCCACACAATCTCATATACATATACTTTACCACTTTGCCCCTCACCTTAACGATACTCCAGGAGGCTCTCTTTAACGCTCCGGAGCAGCCATGTTTGCCGACCCCCATCGCTCTGACAATCCGCGACACCGCCCACCCATGTCAATACCCCTAGGCAGTCTAATAAATGCAAAAACAAAAACAAAAAAAGGGAAAAAAAAAATAAAATGAAAAATAAAAAGTATTACAAATTCAAATCACCCCCCTTTCCCTAGAACACATATAACAGTAGTTAAATACTGTGAAACACATACATGTTAGGTATCCCTTTGTCCGAAATCGCCTGCTCTACAAAGCTATACAAATATTTTGCCTGGATGCTTAACGCCGCAGCGGCAAACATACTGAAAAGTCCAAAACCGCTGTTTTTTCACTATTTTCATTATCATACAAATATCAATCAAAAGTGATCAAACCAATAGCATTTCCCGAAAATGCAACAACTACAAACTACACCCGGCCCCGCAAAAAAACACATCCCCCAACACAGACAAATAAAAAAGTGATTGCTGTCAGAATACGGCAACTTTTACAAACAAAAAAATGTCAACACACTACTGGCAGAAAATACCAAATCATACAATGTCGTATATCGAGGTATATTAACTTCAAATACCTCTGTCCCAAAGACACTATGTACAGTTTCTCACAACACCGTATAGCAGCTGAAATACAAATTAACTTCAACACAAAAGTCTCATGTATTCTCTGAATTATAGCAAAAACAAGATACAAAGTTACATTTCATATCCCATACCTTATACACAGTACGAAAACCTTACCCGCGCCTGTATATACCCACTTCTACAATCACCGCAGATGAAGTCGTGGGTACCAGCTAGTATGTAATAAAAATGGGGGGAGTCTTTGAAAAAATGATTATCAGCACCTGAGTAGCCTATTCAGGCATATGAATATCTCAAATGACCAAATTCTAATGATAGAGCCCCTTTATCATTGGGAAGTTTGTCTACTAACATTTAATGAATACTCTAATGGTTGAAGATTAGAACATGGTTGTGTTTGTCATTTGCATTGACCATTTAGAAAAATATAATTTGCATAATAATATTGAAACACGGTGTATTCTTCTTTGTGTATTTTCTAACTAGAAGTCACATATAAATTACCTATAACGAACTTTATACTTCGTAGTTTTCAACCACAACATGCATTTAATTGACAGTAATGTTAGAAATGGTCAAAAATTTATTGCACTCCACAAGCATTTTAACCTCTATAGATATTTCATTGCAGGGCAGAAAAAAATTAAATCACAAATTTTTATAATTTTTAATTTTCCACATCCAACAATTTTTTTCTTGTCTGCTTTCAATGTATCTTTTTGAAAGAAGAAAAAGCATAAACCAGTGTATACAGAAAGTATTCCATCGGTTTCTAAGGAAATATATATGTAAAGAGACACATTGTCAGATTAACCCCTTAAGGACACAGCCCAAAAGTATGTTAAGGACCAGGCCTATTTTTTCAAAATTGACATGTGTCACTTTAAATGGCAATAACTTTGAGACGCTTTAACTTAAACAAGTGATTTTGAGATTCTTTTCTCGTAACTTCATGTTAGTGGAAAACACTAATCAATATTTTTGTATTTACTTTTTAAAAAAATAGGAAATTTAATGGAAATTTGGAAAAAATGTGAAATTCTCTGCTTTTCAGGCAGATAACCATATCACCCAAATACATGAATAAATATTATCGCCCATATCTCTGCTTTATATCGGCATCATCTTTTGATTGTATTTTAATTTATTTTGGACGTTACAAGGCTTACAAGTGTAACAGCGATTTTCCAGATTTACAAGAAATGTAACTATGTTTGTTTTGTTTGTTTGTTTTACACACTTTATTATTTTAAAAAAAAAAAAAAAAACTTTTTTACATTTGTGCTGTAAGCACACTAGAACCAGCGATCAGAGAGGATCGCTGGTTCTATACTAACTATAGACTTGCAATACACGTGTATTGCAGTCTATAGAGGAAGCTAGCTATGCAGATGCATAGACTAGCTTCCTCTCGTCCCAGCATCCAAGGGGTTAACCCTCCCCCCATCGGAGCTCGCTCCGATGGGGGGAGGGATTAAGGAGCAGCGTGTAGCTGTAAATTACAGCTAACACAGACTCCTTATGCAGCTGGCAGCATGCTTTATAGCCAAACCCCTAGGGTGCTATGATCACTATGGATCATGGCACCTTAAGGGTTAAACAGTAGGGGGGGGTGGGGTCGGTGCAATCACCATCCCTGCTGGTACAGGGGAAGCCTGGCTGTCAGATACAGCCGGCCTCCCATGGAGATCGCACGGGCTCTGCTTCTGAGCCCGTGCTATCTCAATCACGTACAGGTACGTGGGAATGCGGGAACTAACCACATTCCCTGACGTACAGGTACGTGATTTAGCGTTAAGGGGTTAAAATCAGGATGCCTGGTACATTATTCTACAGTGAAAGAAAAGCTATACTTGATCAGTTGACATAAATATGGAAAAATCTGTGTTCCTTTATGACGACAAAAAATTGCGAAACGTCACTAAAGCAGATATATAAAACATTGGGGAAATTGGTCAATTTTGTAAAGCACTGTACTATATTAGTAGATTATATTAAAATGAAATAAAATACATGAAATAAAACATTTTCCTAAGGGATATATGGCCTTTAAAATAATTTTCTGATTAAAACATATAATTAAAATTCCAGCTTTAACCTTGTTTTGTGTACGTCTTCAGCAATTCATTGCAGGCTGCCACAGCTTAGCACTAGTGCTTCAGGCGCCCCCATCTGCTCCACACATCTGCTTACAGTTTGTAAAACCAGCCCTAAAGTCGATTAGCCCCTTTGGTCCAGTGACGATTGCCAATATGAAGAGCATTAACTGAAAACACTTTCTACTTATTGCTAAATATTTGGTCTATTCTCACGATCCATGATCTTCATTCAATAATTAATAATTTGGTTTCATAAGGGAGAAGTATACAGCACTATATCAAGGGGATATAAATACTTTAAGTACTGTAGAATATATTTGTTTAAATGTGTACTTTCGGCATTTCCCTATAATTTTCATTGGCCATAATGCAGTCTGTGTAAAGTCTTCTCTGAACTTCAATTTGCTGAGATTTCATGGCTCCATTTTTTTTGCTATGTTGTATGTTTGTGTACTGTTACAGAGTACTGTGTTTGGTCTTTTTTCATATTAAATCACTGTTCAGTATAGGGGGACTTAGGAATATTTGGATGGTTCTTATTTTTTTTTAATTTAATGTAGATTATAAACCCCACATAGGGCTCACAATGTACATTTTTTCCCTATCAGTATGTCTGTTTTGGTGTATGGAAAAGGAAATCCACAGGGAAAACATGAGGAGAACACACAAACTCCTTGCAGATGGTTTTTTTTTTGCCCTTGGCAGGATTCGAGCCGAGGACTCCAGCGCTGCAAGGCTGCAATGCTAATCATTGAGCCACCATGTGGCCCCTATTTAGATGGTTCTTGTTTGCTAAGCAACTATGTTTGGATCAGTGAACACACTGTTGTATCTTAAAGGTCTTATATAAACATTTGGTGTCTCTTGCTATACTGTGGAAATATTGCATTGACAAGGCTAGTAATGGTGACACCAGCAATTCTATCCACCATAGGGAGAAGAAGAGCAAAGGGCTGTTCTCTGCTGAGATTTCATAATATATTATTAAATTACATAATATAGTGTTTTGACAGAAAAGGCAAAAATGGCTGTTCTTATGTACAGTAGTTTACGCAATAATAGACAATAGTAAGCAATTACTACCTTCAACATAATTCATTTTTAAAGCCAACCTGTCGTTTCGTACAACCTTTCAGGATCAGCTGCCATATGTGTGCATGAAGAGTAACCCTGTTCCTGGTGATTATATGACTGCTATTCAGTATTCTGTGGCCATTTTCTCCCCTGCAGGCTCTATTTTAGTTTGCAGCTCTCCCAGATATGGGGGTAGAGTCTAGGTGCCATTGCTAACTGCTAATAGTAAATCTGCTCCCTAAGGGTTTTTCCGCCATGTGAACTCTCCACGTGCGTAGTGGACATAGTAAGGCCTTGTTGACATCTGCATTTGTATTCCATGCAGGGGAGTCTGCATGAGGCCCCCCCCCCCCCCACCCCCGAGCAGAATACTGAATGCAGTGAAAGCACACGTATCCCCATAGACTATAATGGGGTCCGTGTGCTTGCCACCAGGAAAGTAGTTCACAATCTATTTTCAGCACACGGACCCCAATATAGTCTATGGGGTCCGTGTGCTTTTACTGTACACCGCTTGCAGTTGTGTTCGGTATTCCATTCGGGGAGGGGGTCCCCATGCAAACTGCCTGAATGAAATACCAAATGCAGATGTGAAAAAGTGTAAGAAACAATCTTTCAGCAAAATGTTCCTGCACAAACACAGTGAAGAAGGAGTCACTTCTTCCATGGGGCTAATGGAACAATTAGGCTCCGTTCTCACAGAGTAACGCGCCGCTCATTTAGACACATATAGACGTGTCAGAGCGCTTAAGCGTGCTACACATTGAAATCAATGGGAGACTTTGCAACCCATTGATTTCAATGTGTGACACGCGTAAGTCGGCACTCATTGAAATCAATGGGATCTGTTTTGAAGCGCCGCGCTCTGACACATGTATACGTGTCTAAATGAGCAGCGTGTTACTCTGTGGGAATGGAGCCTTAAGTATACAGTAGGCATCAAAAATCAAATAGCTATAGTCACAGTGTTTCAAACACAATAAAATAAAATGACCTTCGTCAGTGCGGGTCACTATATCTACTTAATTACACAACTAGTAAGTTTAACCCTTTACTACACCACTGAACCACCAATGTAGAAAACAGGGGTACAATTTTTTATTTAAAAAAAAAAAAAAAACTAGACTGCCTCTTTAAATAAACACTGAGATCAATACAAAGCGAAAAAGAGAAATGACCCTGCCTGGACATTTAAAATGCTTTTAAAATCTAGTAAAAGTCACTTCTCAGTAAAGCGCCAGAACATACAATTAGTTGGATGCAAATATTTATTGTTTTAGCCAATTCTTTTCCCCTGTCAGGATAACAGATGACTTGCATTCAATATTCATCTAATCTAAACAGCTGAAGGCTCTACCAAGATTCATCAATTCACAAAATGCTGCCGGGGCAAGAAAGTAAAACTTGTTTTATTAATTCTGTCACACCGCCGGCCTCTCTAGATATAAACACTTTATTTTTCATCTTTTCTATCATTAATATTATCATCAGTATTAACTTTTTTATTATTATCAGATATATTCTAATGACTTTTGTTCTTATTATTTCATTACTCGGCTCCAGTTGTTTGTTTCCAAAAAGTAAGAATTGGGTAAGAGAATGGAAAAACTTTTCTTCACTCCTAAGAACAACAAACTAATCTAATCAATGTCATCAGATTCCTTTTTCAACAATTCTTTATTAAGGAAACGTCTAATGATTGTTTTCTTCTTTCTGAAAGGGAATCTATCAGGGTCAAGATATCTCCAAAAGCAATAATAATGTCATGTCAAGGCTTTAGGACCCGAAATATACCTTGGTAGCCACAAACTGATGAAGAAATGTAAAGATAATCATATTTTATCAATATGCAAATCAGCCTGCAAGTACTTTGGGGCAGGGCCTCATTTACCTGTCTTACCTGCAGACAATCATGACAGAAGATGAAAATGTCAATCACAGCTAAATGGGAGACATTGCACAGCAATTCTAGAGGAGACCCCGGGGCATTTCCAGGGACAGCTCATCATTCTAGAGAGTGGCAGGCAAAATTATATCTGAGGCCCCCCTAATTAAAACTTTTATGCCACGCCCCTCTTTATCAGAACTGTCCATGCAGGCAAAAAAATCCTGCTTTCATGGCCCCCATACTGAACTTTTCCCCTTTAATGGTCATCCACATAGTATAGCTCACCTTTTACAGGTCCCCACATAGTATATTGCACCCTTAACTGGATCCCATACAGTACATTGTCAACTTTTATGGTTCAAAGAAAGTATATTGCTCCCTTTTATGGCTCCTTCACAATACACCTCTCTTTATTATGACACCTACATTAGACATTGCTCTTTTTTATGGCCCTCATATGATACATTGTCCCCATATGGTATATTTGCCCCATATGGTATATTGCCCATTTCAGGGGCCCCACATTAGGCACATTCACTAACCAATCCCTGCTCCTGTTCAGGGTAACAGGGCCTATGTCTGGATGCTGAACAACATCAGACCCATATTAAATGCCCTTATATGGCATAATTATTGGTTTGGGAGACATTTTGAACATGATACAGAATAGCAGCTACCTATAGACTGCTGTTTCTATCAGCAGATATTGTGCCTAGAAAAATACATGCATAGACTGTGATAAGGACAAACAAGGAAAATGGTGTAAAATGCAATCCCCCTGTTGCCCCTATTCTATTACAAGAAAATTCCTTACTTTATATGCAGCTCTCTTATGTATCTCAAGATGCTATATGGTGCAAGGGAGGGAAGAAATTATTTTCCAGACTCTCCTTATTTCCCCATCTGTCATCGGTTGATGGTCAGCCTAACCCATCAAAATTGTAGGGATTGGTTGATACATAGGCAATGATAAGCAATGTTATTGTTGGACGTGACCAATTTTGTCCTTACTTCATGACTAATAAGGAGATAATATTAAAACTGGAATGTAACATTTTATTCAGTGATTCCAGGTTGATAAATAATGACTGGTTTGAGAGTCTATAAAGCTCTGGAGAACCATGGCAACGTGTTGTTCTGGTCATTATTAGAGATGAGCGAACAGTGTTCTATCGAACACATGTTCGATCGGATATCAGGGTGTTCGCCATGTTCGAATCGAATCGAACACCACGTGGTAAAGTGCGCCAAAATTCGATTCCCCTCCCACCTTCCCTGGCGCCTTTTTTGCACCAATAACAGCGCAGGGGAGGTGGGACAGGAACTACGACACTGGGGGCATTGAAAAAAATTGGAAAAAGTCATTGGCTGCCGAAATCAGGTGACCTCCATTTTAGACGAATAGTGGATTTCAAATCCGGGTCATATGAGAATGTGAACTTTGTGACTATGAGACAGGGATAGCTGTACAGGCAGGGATAGCTAGGGATAACCTTTATTTAGGGGGGAATGTTATTAAAAATAACTTTTTGGGGCTCTATCGGGTGTGTAATTGTGATTTTTGTGAGATAAACTTTTTCCCATAGGGATGCATTGGCCAGCGCTGATTGGCCGAATTCCGTACTCTGGCCAATCAGTGCTGGCCAATGCATTCTATTAGCTTGATGAAGCAGAGTGTGCACAAGGGTTCAAGCGCACCCTCGGCTCTGATGTAGCAGAGCCGAGGCTGCACAAGGGTTCAAGCGCACCCTCGGCTCTGATGTAGGAGAGCCGAGGGTGCACTTGAACCCTTGTGCACCCTCAGCTCTGCTACATCAGAGCCGAGGGTGCGCTTGAACCCTTGTGCACACTCTGCTTCATCAAGCTAATAGAATGCATTGGCCAGCGCTGATTGGCCAATGTATTCTATTAGCCTGATGAAGTAGAGCTGAATGTGTGTGCTAAGCACACACATTCAGCTCTACTTCATCGGGCTAATAGAATGCATTGGCCAGCGCTGATTGGCCAGAGTACGGAACTCGACCAATCAGCGCTGGCTCTGCTGGAGGAGGCGGAGTCTAAGATCGCTCCACACCAGTCTCCATTCAGGTCCGACCTTAGACTCCGCCTCCTCCGGCAGAGCCAGCGCTGATTGGCCGAAGGCTGGCCAATGCATTCCTATGCGAATGCAGAGACTTAGCAGTGCTGAGTCAGTTTTGCTCAACTACACATCTGATGCACACTCGGCACTGCTACATCAGATGTAGCAATCTGATGTAGCAGAGCCGAGGGTGCACTAGAACCCCTGTGCAAACTCAGTTCACGCTAATAGAATGCATTGGCCAGCGCTGATTGGCCAATGCATTCTATTAGCCCGATGAAGTAGAGCTGAATGTGTGTGCTAAGCACACACATTCAGCACTGCTTCATCACGCCAATACAATGCATTAGCCAGTGCTGATTGGCCAGAGTACGGAATTCGGCCAATCAGCGCTGGCTCTGCTGGAGGAGGCGGAGTCTAAGGTCGGACCTGAATGGAGACTGGTGTGGAGCGATCTTAGACTCCGCCTCCTCCAGCAGAGCCAGCGCTGATTGGTCGAGTTCCGTACTCTGGCCAATCAGCGCTGGCCAATGCATTCTATTAGCCCGATGAAGTAGAGCTGAATGTGTGTGCTTAGCACACACATTCAGCTCTACTTCATCAGGCTAATAGAATACATTGGCCAATCAGCGCTGGCCAATGCATTCTATTAGCTTGATGAAGCAGAGTGTGCACAAGGGTTCAAGCGCACCCTCGGCTCTGATGTAGCAGAGCCGAGACTGCACAAGGGTTCAAGTGCACCCTCGGCTCTCCTACATCAGAGCCGAGGGTGCGCTTGAACCCTTGTGCAGCCTCGGCTCTGCTACATCAGAGCCGAGGGTGCGCTTGAACCCTTGTGCACACTCTGCTTCATCAAGCTAATAGAATGCATTGGCCAGCACTGATTGGCCAGAGTACGGAATTCGGCCAATCAGCGCTGGCCAATGCATTCTATTAGCCCGATGAAGTAGAGCTGAATGTGTGTGCTAAGCACACACATTCAGCACTGCTTCATCACGCCAATACAATGCATTAGCCAGTGCTGATTGGCCAGAGTACGGAATTCGGCCAATCAGCGCTGGCTCTGCTGGAGGAGGCGGAGTCTAAGATCGCTCCACACCAGTCTCCATTCAGGTCCGACCTTAGACTCCGCCTCCTCCAGCAGAGCCAGCGCTGATTGGCCGAATTCCGTACTCTGGCCAATCAGCACTGGCTAATGCATTGTATTGGCTTGATGAAGCAGTGCTGAATGTGTGTGCTTAGCACACACATTCAGCTCTACTTCATCGGGCTAATAGAATGCATTGGCCAGCGCTGATTGGCCGAATTCCGTACTCTGGCCAATCAGCACTGGCTAATGCATTGTATTGGCTTGATGAAGCAGTGCTGAATGTGTGTGCTTAGCACACACATTCAGCTCTACTTCATCGGGCTAATAGAATGCATTGGCCAATCAGCGCTGGCCAATGCATTCTATTAGCGTGAACTGAGTTTGCACAGGGGTTCTAGTGCACCCTCGGCTCTGCTACATCAGATTGCTACATCTGATGTAGCAGTGCCGAGTGTGCATCAGATGTGTAGTTGAGCAAAACTGACTCAGCACTGCTAAGTCTGCATTCGCATAGGAATGCATTGGCCAGCCTTCGGCCAATCAGCGCTGGCTCTGCCGGAGGAGGCGGAGTCTAAGGTCGGACCTGAATGGAGACTGGTGTGGAGCTATCTTAGACTCCGCCTCCTCCAGCAGAGCCAGCGCTGATTGGTCGAGTTCCGTACTCTGGCCAATCAGCACTGGCCAATGCATTTCTATGGGGAAAAGTTAGCTTGCGAAAATCGCAAACTGACAGGGATTTCCATGAAATAAAGTGACTTTTATGCCCCCAGACATGCTTCCCCTGCTGTCCCAGTGTCATTCCAGGGTGTTGGTATCATTTCCTGGGGTGTCATAGTGGACTTGGTGACCCTCCAGACACGAATTTGGGTTTCCCCCTTAACGAGTTTATGTTCCCCATAGACTATAATGGGGTTCGAAACCCATTCGAACACTCGAACAGTGAGCGGCTGTTCGAATCGAATTTCGAACCTCGAACATTTTAGTGTTCGCTCATCTCTAGTCATTATATAATGACTGGTACTTCTGAGGGTGGGGCATTTAGGATGACTGTGTTTTAGACCAGGTCTGGTGTATACCCCTGTGGGCTGGAGGATTAACAGCGGAGGGTCACCTCAGCCAGATCCCACTACACGGGTGATAGTCTCTGGCATGGAGTGAATTGGTGACTTACACCTGCTTCTTCGGAGGCACTGTGAGCCACAAACACTCTGTCCCCCTGCATGTGGGTCCACCATCTTGGCACACGATGCGGCGACCTGCACCACATTTAGGGCCTGCTGCAGGGAGACAGTGGACTTTAGCAGGGGATGGTTTAGCACAGAGATACGGCCAGACAGCTTCCCTATGACTACTCTACTGCCACATTCTGCTGTACAGACACAGTGTCATAGCCACACTGGGGACACCCTCAAATGGGCAGAGTCTTCTAGATGGCTGCTGACTACCTTGAGCCATCCTTACCACTCAAGAGGCAAATATCTCCAGTATTACAAGGAATCACAGATACCTTGGCTGTTGTTATCTTACTGGGGCGCCACAGATACCTTGGTCATTGTTATCTTACTGTTCCCCCATTGCAACACCCTTGAAGTGCATATTATACTGAACCTATCATACTGTTTAAAATATTGCTGACACCTCCTTGTTGCTTAAAAGGCTGAAACATTGTTCATGATGATTTACCCGCTAACTCTCTAACTGATAATATAACTTGCCTTTGCTTGCCATGGGTGTCCCTCTGTCATTTAGTGACTTATGTTTGGCTCTGACTATTCAGGTGCCCAAACATCTACTACTACACTGTCCCCAACTACTGTACCAGTTCTTGAACCCCAGGTGGCATACAGCAACTCTACCCTGTCATTTTCTAACTGCCCTCTAGAGCTGGCTGCAACTGATCTCTACCTATTCTGTTGTTATGATATACCTGTGAACAAGATCAGTGGGGCATCCTATCATTAACACTTTCACCCCATGTCAACAAATTTCCTTGAATTGTATGTGGTATATGGGCAAATGCATAGAAAATCTCAGCCAAGTCAAAACCTCCAGCGCTGCACCCCCTCCTCTTCAACACCTCTCCTACAATGGATGACTGGCACAAAATTGACAAAGTGAGCTGCAAAGGCTAAAAAAGGCAAACTACTGGTAAAACAACCTACCTCTCTGTCTCCACTGCCTGAGGTGGAAATGGAACTGATGGATTCTAATTACTTAGACATCTTGCTGCCAAACATGTCATTTTGCTCTCTCCAGGAATTGACTTACAAGAAGCCACATCAAAAGCACAGGACGTCTCCCAACTGATGAGGCCACTGCTCGACAAAAGGTTGGAAGGTCTTCAGTCATCTGTTACTCAAAAGTGAAAAGCATCTAGCCCATTCTGTCGATATCAACATGAAAAGACTATCCACTTCTAGCTCCTCTTCTCAGCCAAACTAAAGGTACAGGATAGTGGCCAACAGTTGATCTTCAAATATCCAATTCCATATTAATGTGGATTATGCTGTAGTGGCGTAAATTTGTTATAGTCCCTCCCCCATACAATTCCCCACTCTGGTCCCATTTACTTATGTTTCCCATTCTCAGGACTTGATCCTGCCCCTGAGGGAGCAATCTCTGCTTTTATGGTATCTGACTGGATTGTGAAGACCTGCTTTGTATTATATTTAGAGTTAGTACATCAATTATTATATTCAATGGTATAATAAGATGGATTACAAGATTTATATCTTACAAATCTAAGTCCAGGTTGTATAATATCATGGCACGACAGCTTGCACATATTCCTATAATCGTCATCATGTTTTTCCATTATATAAAATAACAGGAAACAATAAAATGGCAAAATTTAAAGATCCAAGATAAACAATAATATGATATTGCACACTGCAGTGAAACAAGCATTGCACATTTATTTTCTTGAGTGATGTTAAACTTGTACAATAACTATAGTAAAGATTGGCTTTACCGAACCCTGGAGCAAAGTTGCTTTTGCTGACTTTACACAGTATTCTCTAGAAATTAGCCAAAGTACGTATTTTATTGTGAACTATCCTTCGGATATGGGAAACATTATTTTAAGGTTGTAATATCTGTTTCTAATTCTTATCTCAATGTTGTTTGAAGGTATAAGTAAAAAAAAAAGAGATTAAAATAAAATATAAAGTGATTTGTTGGATTTCTTGCTACTTATGTTCTTGTTCACCACCTAGTTTTCTCTTCCTATACTAACCAAGGAATTTTTGCATAGAATAACAGCAAACTGTACTGGCTCAGCTCCAAGTAATTTTCCAAGCAGTGAAGTCTGCTATGTATTAAAAATAATGGTAAAAATAATCAGTGAGGTATGACAGATATTAATTCTTTACAATACTGAATTACATGTTTTGGGACCTATTTGTAATATAATGCTGTATATGGAGGATGTTTGTTGCTGAATTAGGGCTGAGGATGATCTGGGCTACTTACCATCCATTATAGCCATGACTTACTTGGGTTGAAATAATGCAATGTACTAGAGGAACCCTTATCACTTACGCTTTTTTTTTTTTCATATAACACTCTTAGGCTAAGATCCTACATAATACAACGCAGCTAAAAAGACTGCAGAAAAAAATACAGGAAAAATATCTTGCATTTTTTTTATTCTGTTACACCAAACGTATATAATATAACCAAATCTCTCTGCCTCTCAGATTTCTTACTTAATCCATACTTTGTTGCTTATGTTATATGCAGATTAGCTGTGAACCATCCAATGGTCTTTTTTTTTATTGTGGGTGGTCCTGGGTTTACTTTGCTTAATCCTCTTCCAGCTGCAGCCATTTTTCTTGCATCCATAACCATAGCCATAACTTTTTTTTCACTCACTAAACTGTATTACGGCTTTATTTTTGTGGTGTAAACTTTACTTTACAATGGTACCATTTAATAATCCATAGAATATACTGAAAAAAAATCTGAATGGGGTGGAATTAAAGAAAAGCTGCATGTGTGCAACTTTCTTACAGGCTTTATTTTTACGGCACTCACAATTGACATGTCATCTATATTCTGCAGGTTGATATATTCACAGTGATAACAAATTTGTATCTGTGTTTTATTAAAATTTTTGGGGAATGTCTAATTGTTTTAAGCTAAGGCCCCACATGCCGGAAGCGCCGTGCGAAAGCACTGCGGGAACAACCATGGCATGAACGCATTGCGGTTCTTCCCGCAGCGCTTTGAACAGAAAGTTCACTGAGTTTTCCTCCGCGGACTTTCTGTTACAATTATATCTATGGTAAAGTCGTTGACATTTCCGTAGATATAATTGACATGCTATGATTTTCAAAACCGCAACGATTTTGGGAATTGCAGCGTGTCTGCACTGCAATTTTTTTGTGCAATCCCATCCACTCTGCAAGTACTGTACAACACCGCGATTTGTCCCGTGTTTCAGCCGCGGCCAAATCACATTTCCGACCTTAAAGGAGGCATAACAATTAAAAAAAAAGGTGATTCGGTTTCTTTGATTTTGATTTTTGTTCACCTTATGAGAAAAATACTTTTATATGTTTGTAGACCTGGCGTTTGTCTGTGTTTCACTTTCTTATTTTCATATGTATTCTAGGAAAAGAGGGTGATTTGAATTTTCTTTTTTTACTTTTGTATATTAATTATACCAATTCAATACACTGGTAAGGCACTGCAATTTGTTGGGAAATACCTATAGTTCTATTACAGACTGCCTACTGTTTTCCTCTGTGAACTTTCTGCTTCAATTATACTTGTACAGTTTTTCCATAGATATATTTGACATACTGTGATTTACAAAAAGGTGTCAGTTTTTAAAATCGCACCAGGTCCGCTGTAGATAATTTTTCTGCAATGTGTGGATGGCATTAGTCAGATTCCCATCCACTTTGCAGGGACTGTAAAATCCAACATTTTTTGCCCTGGCATTTCCACCATATGCCCCGGCTTTTGATACTGTTCCACATAAACGGTTGGTATGCAAAATGAGAATGTTGGGACTAAGGGGAAAACATAAGCATTTGGGTTAGCAACTGGCTCACTGATAGGAAACAGAGGGTACTTGTTAATGGTAAATATTCAGACTGGGCCACAGTCACCATTGGGGTGCCGCAAGGTCCTCTCTTGGTCCTCTTAGGTCCTCTGTTGTTTAATATCTTTATTAATGACCTGGTAGAGGGTTTACAAAGCAGGGTGTCCATATCTGCAGATGATACTAAACTTTGTAGGGTAATCAATAATGAGTAGAGATGAGCGAACAGTGTTCTATCGAACTCATGTTCGATCGGATATTAGGCTGTTCGGCATGTTCGAATCGAAAAGAACACCGCGTGGTAAAGTGCGCCATTACTCGATTCCCCTCCCACCTTCCCTGGCGCCTTTTTTGCTCCAATAACAGCGCAGGGTAGGTGGGACAGGGACTACGACACAGGTGACGCTGAAAAAAGTAGGAAAAACCCATTGGCTGCCGAAAACATGTGACCTCTAATTTAAAAGAATAGCGCCGCCCAGGTTCGCGTCATTCTGAGCTTGCAATTCACCGGGGACGGAGGTTTCCGTCCAGTTAGCTAGGGCTTAGATTCTGGGTAGGCAGGGACAGGCTAGGATAGGAAGGAGAAGACAACCAACAGCTCTTGTAAGAGCTAAAATTCCAGGGAGAAGCTTGTCAGTGTAACGTAGCACTGACGGGCTCAATCGCCGCAACCCAGCTTTCCCCGGATCCTGAATGGAATACACTGACAGTGTATTCCCGTATACCCTATATATACACCCCCGATCCCCGTTCCAACGGTGTGCCCCCCCAGCTTCACCCCAGAAATACCCTGCAAGTCCCCTAGCAATAGAATTGGGGCTATATACACCCACTATTTTTGCTACTGCCATATAGTGCCATTGTCTGACTGGGAATTCAAAGAATATATAGGGGTTACAAATACCCTCATTTCTTGCTACTGCCATATAGTGCCATTGTCTGACTGGGAATTCCAAGAATATATTGGGGTTACAAATACCCTCATTTCTTGCTACTGCCATATAGTGCCATTGTCTGACTGGGAATTCCAAGAATATATTGGGGTTACAAATACCCTCATTTCTTGCTACTGCCATATAGTGCCATTGTCTGACTGGGAATTCCAAGAATATATTGGGGTTACAAATACCCTCATTTCTTGCTACTGCCATATAGTGCCATTGTCTGACTGGGAATTCCAAGAATATATTGGGGTTACAAATACCCTCATTTCTTGCTACTGCCATATAGTGCCAGTTTCTGACTGGGAATTCAAAGAATATATTGGAGTTACAAATACCCTCATTTCTTGCTACTGCCATATAGTGCCAGTTTCTGACTGGGAATTCAAAGAATATATTGGGGTTACTAATATCCTCATTTCTTGCTACTGCCATATAGTGCCAGTTTCTGACTGGGAATTCCAAGAATATATTGGGGTTACAAATACCCTCATTTCTTGCTACTGCCATATAGTGCCAGTTTCTGACTGGGAATTCAAAGAATATATTGGGGTTACAAATACCTTCAAGTCCTGCCACTTAAATATAGTGCCATTGTCTGACTGGGAATTCCAAGAATATATTGGGGTTACAAATACCTTCAAGTCCTACCACTGCCATATAGTGCCATTGTCTGACTGGGAATTCCAAGAATATATTGGGGTTACAAATACCCTCATTTCTTGCTACTGCCATATAGTGCCATTGTCTGACTGGGAATTCCAAGAATATATTGGGGTTACAAATACCCTCATTTCTTGCTACTGCCATATAGTGCCATTGTCTGACTGGGAATTCCAAGAATATATTGGGGTTACAAATACCCTCATTTCTTGCTACTGCCATATAGTGCCATTGTCTGACTGGGAATTCCAAGAATATATTGGGGTTACAAATACCCTCATTTCTTGCTACTGCCATATAGTGCCAGTTTCTGACTGGGAATTCAAAGAATATATTGGGGTTACAAATACCTTCAAGTCCTGCCACTGACACATAGTGCCATTGTCTGACTGGGAATTCCAAGAATATATTGGGGTTACAAATACCCTCATTTCTTGCTACTGCCATATAGTGCCAGATTCTGACCGGGAATTCAAAGAATATATTGGGGTTACAAATACCCTCATTTCTTGCTACTGCCATATAGTGCCAGTTTCTGACTGGGAATTCAAAGAATATATTGGGGTTACAAATACCTTCAAGTCCTGCCACTGACATATAGTGCCATTGTCTGACTGGGAATACCAAGAATATATTGGGGTTACAAATACCTTCAAGTCCTACCACTGCCATATAGTGCCATTGTCTGACAGGGAATTCCAAGAATATATTAGGGTTACAAATACCCTAATTTCTTGCTACTGCCATATAGTGCCATTGTCTGACTGGGAATTCCAAGAATATATTGGGGTTACAAATACCTTCATTTCTTGCTACTGCCATATAGTGCCAGTTTCTGACTGGTAATTCAAAGAATATATTGGGGTTACAAATACCTTCAAGTCCTGCCACTGACATATAGTGCCATTGTCTGACTGGGAATTCCAAGAATATATTGGGGTTACAAATACCCTCATTTCTTGCTACTGCCATATACTGCCATTGTCTGACTGGGAATTCCAAGAATATATTGGGGTTACAAATACCCTCATTTCTTGCTACTGCCATATAGTGCCAGTTTCTGACTGGGAATTCAAAGAATATATTGGGGTTACAAATACCCTCATTTCTTGCTACTGCCATATAGTGCCAGTTTCTGACTGGGAATTCAAAGAATATATTGGGGTTACAAATACCCTCATTTCTTGCTACTGCCATATAGTGCCAGTTTCTGACTGGGAATTCAAAGAATATATTGGGGTTACAAATACCTTCAAGTCCTACCACTGCCATATAGTGCCATTGTCTGACTGGGAATTCCAAGAATATATTGGGGTTACAAATACCCTCATTTCTTGCTACTGCCATATAGTGCCATTGTCTGACTGGGAATTCCAAGAATATATTGGGGTTACAAATACCCTCATTTCTTGCTACTGCCATATAGTGCCAGTTTCTGACTGGGAATTCAAAGAATATATTGGGGTTACAAATACCTTCAAGTCCTGCCACTGACACATAGTGCCATTATCTGACTGGGAATTCCAAGAATATATTGGGGTTACAAATACCCTCATTTCTTGCTACTGCCATATAGTGCCAGTTTCTGACCGGGAATTCCAAGAATATATTGGGGTTACAAATACCCTCATTTTTTGCTACTGCCATATAGTGCCATTGTCTGACTGGGAATTCCAAGAATATATTGGGGTTACAAATACCCTCATTTCTTGCTACTGCCATATAGTGCCATTGTCTGACTGGGAATTCCAAGAATATATTGGGGTTACAAATACCCTCATTTCTTGCTACTGCCATATAGTGCCATTGTCTGACTGGGAATTCCAAGAATATATTGGGGTTACAAATACCCTCATTTCTTGCTACTGCCATATAGTGCCAGTTTCTGACTGGGAATTCAAAGAATATATTGGGGTTACAAATACCTTCAAGTCCTGCCACTGACATATAGTGCCATTGTCTGACTGGGAATACCAAGAATTTATTGGGGTTACAAATACCTTCAAGTCCTACCACTGCCATATAGTGCCATTGTCTGACTGGGAATTCCAAGAATATATTAGGGTTACAAATACCCTCATTTCTTGCTACTGCCATATAGTGCCATTGTCTGACTGGGAATTCCAAGAATATATTGGGGTTACAAATACCCTCATTTCTTGCTACTGCCATATAGTGCCAGTTTCTGACTGGGAATTCAAAGAATATATTGGGGTTACAAATACCTTCAAGTCCTGCCACTGACATATAGTGCCACTGTCTGATTGGGAATTCCAAGAATATATTGGGGTTACAAATACCCTCATTTCTTGCTACTGCCATATAGTGCCATTGTCTGACTGGGAATTCCAAGAATATATTGGGGTTACAAATACCCTCATTTCTTGCTACTGCCATATAATGCCATTGTCTGACTGGGAATTCCAAGAATATATTGGGGTTACAAATACCCTCATTTCTTGCTACTGCCATATAGTGCCAGTTTCTGACTGGGAATTCAAAGAATATATTGGGGTTACAAATACCCTCATTTCTTGCTACTGCCATATAGTGCCATTGTCTGACTGGGAATTCCAAGAATATATTGGGGTTACAAATACCTTCATTTCTTGCTACTGCCATATAGTGCCAGTTTCTGACTGGTAATTCAAAGAATATATTGGGGTTACAAATACCTTCAAGTCCTGCCACTGCCATATAGTGCCATTGTCTGACTGGGAATTCCAAGAATATATTGGGGTTACAAATACCCTCATTTCTTGCTACTGCCATATAGTGCCATTGTCTGACTGGGAATTCCAAGAATATATTGGGGTTACAAATACCCTCATTTCTTGCTACTGCCATATAGTGCCAGTTTCTGACTGGGAATTCAAAGAATATATTGGGGTTACAAATACCTTCAAGTCCTGCCACTGACACATAGTGCCATTGTCTGACTGGGAATTCCAAGAATATATTGGGGTTACAAATACCCTCATTTCTTGCTACTGCCATATAGTGCCAGTTTCTAACCGGGAATTCCAAGAATATATTGGGGTTACAAATACCCTCATTTCTTGCTACTGCCATATAGTGCCATTGTCTGACTGGGAATTCCAAGAATATATTGGGGTTACAAACACCCTCATTTCTTGCTACTGCCATATAGTGCCATTGTCTGACTGGGAATTCCAAGAATATATTGGGGTTACAAATACCCTCATTTCTTGCTACTGCCATATAGTGCCATTGTCTGACTGGGAATTCCAAGAATATATTGGGGTTACAAATACCTTGAAGTCCTGCCACTGACATATAGTGCCATTGTCTGACTGGGAATTCCAAGAATATATTGGGGTTACAAATACCCTCATTTCTTGCTACTGCCATATAGTGCCATTGTCTGACTGGGAATTCCAAGAATATATTGGGGTTACAAATACCCTCATTTCTTGCTACTGCCATATAGTGCCAGTTTCTGACTGGGAGTTCAAAGAATATATTGGGGTTACAAATACCCTCATTTCTTGCTACTGCCATATAGTGCCAGTTTCTGACTGGGAATTCAAAGAATATATTGGGGTTACAAATATCCTCATTTCTTGCTACTGCCATATAGTGCCAGTTTCTGACTGGGAATTCAAAGAATATATTGGGGTTACAAATACCCTCATTTCTTGCTACTGCCATATAGTGCCAGTTTCTGACTGGGAATTCAAAGAATATATTGGGGTTACAAATACCTTCAAGTCCTGCCACTGACGTATAGTGCCATTGTCTGACTGGGAATTCCAAGAATATATTGGGGTTACAAATACCTTCAAGTCCTACCACTGCCATATAGTGCCATTGTCTGACTGGGAATTCCAAGAATATATTGGGGTTACAAATACCCTCATTTCTTGCTACTGCCATATAGTGCCATTGTCTGACTGGGAATTCCAAGAATATATTGGGGTTACAAATACCCTCATTTCTTGCTACTGCCATATAGTGCCAGTTTCTGACTGGGAATTCAAAGAATATATTGGGGTTACAAATACCTTCAAGTCCTGCCACTGACACATAGTGCCATTGTCTGACTGGGAATTCCAAGAATATATTGGGGTTACAAATACCCTCATTTCTTGCTACTGCCATATAGTGCCAGTTTCTGACCGGGAATTCCAAGAATATATTGGGGTTACAAATACCCTCATTTTTTGCTACTGCCATATAGTGCCATTGTCTGACTGGGAATTCCAAGAATATATTGGGGTTACAAATACCCTCATTTCTTGCTACTGCCATATAGTGCCATTGTCTGACTGGGAATTCCAAGAATATATTGGGGTTACAAATACCCTCATTTCTTGCTACTGCCATATAGTGCCAGTTTCTGACTGGGAATTCCAAGAATATATTGGGGTTACAAATACCCTCATTTCTTGCTACTGCCATATAGTGCCATTGTCTGACTGGGAATTCCAAGAATATATTGGGGTTACAAATACCCTCATTTCTTGCTACTGCCATATAGTGCCATTGTCTGACTGGGAATTCCAAGAATATATTGGGGTTACAAATACCCTCATTTCTTGCTACTGCCATATAGTGCCATTGTCTGACTGGGAATTCCAAGAATATATTGGGGTTACAAATACCCTCATTTCTTGCTACTGCCATATAGTGCCAGTTTCTGACTGGGAATTCAAAGAATATATTGGGGTTACAAATACCTTCAAGTCCTGCCACTGACACATAGTGCCATTGTCTGACTGGGAATTCCAAGAATATATTGGGGTTACAAATACCCTCATTTCTTGCTACTGCCATATAGTGCCAGTTTCTGACCGGGAATTCCAAGAATATATTGGGGTTACAAATACTCTCATTTTTTGCTACTGCCATATAGTGCCATTGTCTGACTGGGAATTCCAAGAATATATTGGGGTTACAAATACCCTCATTTCTTGCTACTGCCATATAGTGCCATTGTCTGACTGGGAATTCCAAGAATATATTGGGGTTACAAATACCCTCATTTCTTGCTACTGCCATATAGTGCCAGTTTCTGACTGGGAATTCCAAGAATATATTGGGGTTACAAATACCCTCATTTCTTGCTACTGCCATATAGTGCCATTGTCTGACTGGGAATTCCAAGAATATATTGGGGTTACAAATACCCTCATTTCTTGCTACTGCCATATAGTGCCATTGTCTGACTGGGAATTCCAAGAATATATTGGGGTTACAAATACCCTCATTTCTTGCTACTGCCATATAGTGCCAGTTTCTGACTGGGAATTCAAAGAATATATTGGGGTTACAAATACCTTCAAGTCCTGCCACTGACACATAGTGCCATTGTCTGACTGGGAATTCCAAGAATATATTGGGGTTACAAATACCCTCATTTCTTGCTACTGCCATATAGTGCCAGTTTCTGACTGGGAATTCAAAGAGTATATTGGGGTTACAAATACCTTCAAGTCCTGCCACTGACATATAGTGCCATTGTCAGACTGGTAATTCCAAGAATATATTGGGGTTACAAATTCCATCAAGTCCTACCACTGCCATATAGAGCCAGTTTCTGACTGGGAATTCAAAGAATATATTGGGGTTACAAATACCCTCATTTCTTGAAACTGCCATATAGTGCCAGTTTCTGACTGGGAATTCAAAGAATATATTGAGGTTACAAATACCTTCAAGTCCTGCCACTGACATATAGTGCCATTGTCTGACTGGGAATTCCAAGAATATAGTGGGGTTACAAATACCCTCATATCTTGCTACTGCCATATAGTGCCAGTTTCTGACTGGGAATTCAAAGAATATATTGGGGTTACAAATACCTTCAAGTCCTGCCACTGACGTATAGTGCCATTGTCTGACTGGGAATTCCAAGAATATATTGGGGTTACAAATACCTTCAAGTCCTACCACTGCCATATAGAGCCAGTTTCTGACTGGGAATTCAAAGAATATATTGGGGTTACAAATACCCTCATTTCTTGAAACTGCCATATAGTGCCAGTTTCTGCCTGGGAATTCAAAGAATATATTGGGGTTACAAATACCTTCAAGTCCTGCCACTGACAAATAGTGCCATTGTCTGACTGGGAATTCCAAGAATATATTGGGTTTACAAATACCCTCATTTCTTGCTACTGCCATATAGTGCCATTGTCTGACTGGGAATTCCAAGAATATATTGGGGTTACAAATACCCTCATTTCTTGCTACTGCCATATAGTGCCATTGTCTGACTGGGAATTCCAAGAATATATTGGGGTTACAAATACCCTTATTTCTTGCTACTGCCATATAGTGCCATTGTCTGACTGGGAATTCCAAGAATATATTGGGGTTACAAATACCTTCAAGTCCTGCCACTGACATATAGTGCCATTGTCTGACTGGGAATTCCAAGAATATATTGGGTTTACAAATACCCTCATTTCTTGCTACTGCCATATAGTGCCATTGTCTGACTGTGAATTCCAAGAATATATTGGGGTTACAAATACCCTCATTTCTTGCTACTGCCATATAGTGCCATTGTCTGACTGGGAATTCCAAGAATATATTGGGGTTACAAATACCCTTATTTCTTGCTACTGCCATATAGTGCCATTGTCTGACTGGGAATTCCAAGAATATATTGGGGTTACAAATACCTTCAAGTCCTGCCACTGACATATAGTGCCAGTTTCTGACTGGGAATTCCAAGAATATATTGGGGTTACAAATACCCTCATTTCTTGCTACTGCCATATAGTGCCATTGTCTGACTGGGAATTCCAAGAATATATTGGGGTTACAAATACCCTCATTTCTTGCTACTGCCATATAGTGCCATTGTCTGACTGGGAATTCCAAGAATATATTGGGGTTACAAATACCCTCATTTCTTGCTACTGCCATATAGTGCCAGTTTCTGACTGGGAATTCAAAGAATATATTGGGGTTACAAATACCTTCAAGTCCTGCCACTGACACATATTTCCATTGTCTGACTGGGAATTCAAAGAATATATTGGGGTTACAAATACCTTCAAGTCCTGCCACTGACATATAGTGCCATTGTCTGACTGGGAATTCCAAGAATATATTGGGGTTACAAATACCCTCATTTCTTGCTACTGCCATATAATGCCATTGTCTGACTGGGAATTCCAAGAATATATTGGGGTTACAAATACCCTCATTTCTTGCTACTGCCATATAGTGCCAGTTTCTGACTGGGAATTCAAAGAATATATTGGGGTTACAAATACCCTCATTTCTTGCTACTGCCATATAGTGCCATTGTCTGACTGGGAATTCCAAGAATATATTGGGGTTACAAATACCTTCATTTCTTGCTACTGCCATATAGTGCCAGTTTCTGACTGGTAATTCAAAGAATATATTGGGGTTACAAATACCTTCAAGTCCTGCCACTGACATATAGTGCCATTGTCTGACTAGGAATTCCAAGAATATATTGGGGTTACAAATACCCTCATTTCTTGCTACTGCCATATAGTGCCAGTTTCTGACTGGGAATTCAAAGAATATATTGGGGTTACAAATACCCTCATTTCTTGCTACTGCCATATAGTGCCATTGTCTGACTGGGAATTCAAAGAATATATTCGGGTTACAAATACCCTCATTTCTTGCTACTGCCATATAGTGCCATTGTCTGACTGGGAATTCCAAGAATATATTGGGGTTACAAATACCCTCATTTCTTGCTACTGCCATATAGTGCCAGTTTCTGACTGGGAATTCAAAGAATATATTGGGGTTACAAATACCTTCAAGTCCTGCCACTGACATATAGTGCCATTGTCTGACTGGGAATTCCAAGAATATATTGGGGTTACAAATACCTTCAAGTCCTACCACTGCCATATAGTGCCAGTTTCTGACTGGGAATTCAAAGAATATATTGGGGTTACAAATACCCTCATTTCTTGAAACTGCCATATAGTGCCAGTTTCTGACTGGGAATTCAAAAAATATATTGGGGTTACAAATACCTTCAAGTCCTGCCACTGACATATAGTGCCATTGTCTGACTGGGAATTCCAAGAATATATTGGGGTTACAAATACCCTCATTTCTTGCTACTGCCATATAGTGCCATTGTCTGACTGGGAATTCCAAGAATATAGTGGGGTTACAAATACCCTCATTTCTTGCTACTGCCATATAGTGCCAGTTTCTGACTGGGAATTCAAAGAATATATTGGGGTTACAAATACCTTCAAGTCCTGCCACTAACATATAGTGCCATTGTCTGACTGGGAATTCCAAGAATATATTGGGTTTACAAATACCCTCATTTCTTGCTACTGCCATATAGTGCCATTGTCTGACTGGGAATTCCAAGAATATATTGGGGTTACAAATACCCTCATTTCTTGCTACTGCCATATAGTGCCATTGTCTGACTGGGAATTCCAAGAATATATTGGGGTTACAAATACCCTTATTTCTTGCTACTGCCATATAGTGCCATTGTCTGACTGGGAATTCCAAGAATATATTGGGGTTACAAATACCTTCAAGTCCTGCCACTGACATATAGTGCCAGTTTCTGACTGGGAATTCCAAGAATATATTGGGGTTACAAATACCCTCATTTCTTGCTACTGCCATATAGTGCCATTGTCTGACTGGGAATTCCAAGAATATATTGGGGTTACAAATACCCTCATTTCTTGCTACTGCCATATAGTGCCATTGTCTGACTGGGAATTCCAAGAATATATTGGGGTTACAAATACCCTCATTTCTTGCTACTGCCATATAGTGCCAGTTTCTGACTGGGAATTCAAAGAATATATTGGGGTTACAAATACCTTCAAGTCCTGCCACTGACACATAGTTCCATTGTCTGACTGGGAATTCAAAGAATATATTGGGGTTACAAATACCTTCAAGTCCTGCCACTGACATATAGTGCCATTGTCTGACTGGGAATTCCAAGAATATATTGGGGTTACAAATACCCTCATTTCTTGCTACTGCCATATAGTGCCATTGTCTGACTGGGAATTCCAAGAATATATTGGGGTTATAAATACCCTCATTTCTTGCTACTGCCATATAGTGCCAGTTTCTGACTGAGAATTCAAAGAATATATTGGGGTTACAAATACCTTCAAGTCCTGCCACTGACATATAGTGCCATTGTCTGACTGGGAATTCCAAGAATATATTGGGGTTACAAATACCCTCATTTCTTGCTACTGCCATATAATGCCATTGTCTGACTGGGAATTCCAAGAATATATTCGGGTTACAAATACCCTCATTTCTTGCTACTGCCATATAGTGCCAGTTTCTGACTGGGAATTCAAAGAATATATTGGGGTTACAAATACCCTCATTTCTTGCTACTGCCATATAGTGCCATTGTCTGACTGGGAATTCAAAGAAAATATTCGGGTTACAAATACCCTCATTTCTTGCTACTGCCATATAGTGCCATTGTCTGACTGGGAATTCCAAGAATATATTGGGGTTACAAATACCCTCATTTCTTGCTACTGCCATATAGTGCCAGTTTCTGACTGGGAATTCAAAGAATATATTGGGGTTACAAATACCTTCAAGTCCTGCCACTGACATATAGTGCCATTGTCTGACTGGGAATTCCAAGAATATATTGGGGTTACAAATACCTTCAAGTCCTACCACTGCCATATAGTGCCAGTTTCTGACTGGGAATTCAAAGAATATATTGGGGTTACAAATACCCTCATTTCTTGAAACTGCCATATAGTGCCAGTTTCTGACTGGGAATTCAAAGAATATATTGGGGTTACGAATACCTTCAAGTCCTGCCACTGACATATAGTGCCATTGTCTGACTGGGAATTCCAAGAATATATTGGGTTTACAAATACCCTCATTTCTTGCTACTGCCATATAGTGCCATTGTCTGACTGGGAATTCCAAGAATATATTGGGGTTACAAATACCCTCATTTCTTGCTACTGCCATATAGTGCCATTGTCTGACTGGGAATTCCAAGAATATATTGGGGTTACAAATACCCTTATTTCTTGCTACTGCCATATAGTGCCATTGTCTGACTGGGAATTCCAAGAATATATTGGGGTTACAAATACCTTCAAGTCCTGCCACTGACATATAGTGCCAGTTTCTGACTGGGAATTCCAAGAATATATTGGGGTTACAAATACCCTCATTTCTTGCTACTGCCATATAGTGCCATTGTCTGACTGGGAATTCCAAGAATATATTGGGGTTACAAATACCCTCATTTCTTGCTACTGCCATATAGTGCCATTGTCTGACTGGGAATTCCAAGAATATATTGGGGTTACAAATACCCTCATTTCTTGCTACTGCCATATAGTGCCAGTTTCTGACTGGGAATTCAAAGAATATATTGGGGTTACAAATACCTTCAAGTCCTGCCACTGACACATAGTTCCATTGTCTGACTGGGAATTCAAAGAATATATTGGGGTTACAAATACCTTCAAGTCCTGCCACTGACATATAGTGCCATTGTCTGACTGGGAATTCCAAGAATATATTGGGGTTACAAATACCCTCATTTCTTGCTACTGCCATATAGTGCCATTGTCTGACTGGGAATTCCAAGAATATATTGGGGTTATAAATATTCTCATTTCTTGCTACTGCCATATAGTGCCAGTTTCTGACTGAGAATTCAAAGAATATATTGGGGTTACAAATACCTTCAAGTCCTGCCACTGACATATAGTGCCATTGTCTGACTGGGAATTCCAAGAATATATTGGGGTTACAAATACCCTCATTTCTTGCTACTGCCATATAATGCCATTGTCTGACTGGGAATTCCAAGAATATATTCGGGTTACAAATACCCTCATTTCTTGCTACTGCCATATAGTGCCAGTTTCTGACTGGGAATTCAAAGAATATATTGGGGTTACAAATACCCTCATTTCTTGCTACTGCCATATAGTGCCATTGTCTGACTGGGAATTCAAAGAATATATTCGGGTTACAAATACCCTCATTTCTTGCTACTGCCATATAGTGCCATTGTCTGACTGGGAATTCCAAGAATATATTGGGGTTACAAATACCCTCATTTCTTGCTACTGCCATATAGTGCCAGTTTCTGACTGGGAATTCCAAGAATATATTGGGGTTACAAATACCTTCAAGTCCTACCACTGCCATATAGTGCCAGTTTCTGACTGGGAATTCAAAGAATATATTGGGGTTACAAATACCCTCATTTCTTGAAACTGCCATATAGTGCCAGTTTCTGACTGGGAATTCAAAGAATATATTGGGGTTACGAATACCTTCAAGTCCTGCCACTGACATATAGTGCCATTGTCTGACTGGGAATTCCAAGAATATATTGGGGTTACAAATACCCTCATTTCTTGCTACTGCCATATAGTGCCATTGTCTGACTGGGAATTCCAAGAATATAGTGGGGTTACAAATACCCTCATTTCTTGCTACTGCCATATAGTGCCATTGTCTGACTGGGAATTCCAAGAATATATTGGGGTTACAAATACCCTCATTTCTTGCTACTGCCATATAGTGCCAGTTTCTGACTGGGAATTCAAAGAATATATTGGGGTTACAAATACCTTCAAGTCCTGCCACTGACATATAGTGCCATTGTCTGACTGGGAATTCCAAGAATATATTGGATTTACAAATACCCTCATTTCTTGCTACTGCCATATATAAAAAATAGGTCGACAGGCAATTTAACTCGTAAAGAACAATTAGCGCTAGACAATCTAAAAAAACAAAAAGGTCTAGTATTTAAAAAGACAGATAAGGATGGGAGAGTGGCAATTATGGATAAAGAATTTTACAAGGAAGGATGTTTGAAAATATTACAAGATAATTCAACATATAGAAAATTAGATAGAGATCCAACTAATGTATTTTTGAATTCTTTAAACAACTTGGTACAAAAGGGAGTAAGGATAGGAATTTTTTCTGCTGAACAATCAAAATATCTAATACCAGAATTTCCTGTGGTTGCTATTTTTCACGGGATTCCTAAAACCCATAAAGATGTTATACCGATCCCATTCCGGCCCATTGTGGCTGGAATGGGATCATTAAATGAAAAGCTTTGTTCATGGCTCGACTCAATGTTGCAACAACTAGTATTCAGAATGCCTGGATACATACAGGATACTAAAATGCTTTTGAATATGATGGATAAAATCAAATGGCAAAAAAACTTTTCCTGGATTACAAGTGACATTCAGGCTTTATATTCCAATATACCCCATACAATGATTATTAAAGCATTACAATATCATCTAGGTGAATATAGTAATTTCTCTGACATATTGAGGGAATATATTATTGAAGTAACATCATTTCTATTATCTCATAATTTTTTCCTCTTTGATAAAGATTACTATTTACAGATCAAAGGTGCCCCGATGGGGGCGCCGTTTTCACCGTCAGTAGCTAACCTTGTTTTGGGGTGGTGGGAGGAATATTGTATTTTTTCAGAGGTCAACCCGTTTTATAAGGAGGTGGTCTGGTACGGTCGGTACATAGACGATGTCCTTATTATTTGGCAGGGCTCGTCTATGTCCGTGCCAGACCTTATATCCTATTTCAATACTAATCAGATGGGTTTGACCTTTACTTTCTCTCACCACCCCAAAAACATATCATTTTTGGATGTAAATTTAGAGGGGAATGAGGAAAAGGAGAGGATTGATACTAGTATCTTTCGTAAAAAATTAGCGGGTAACACTTTGTTACGGGCTAATAGTCATCATCCCATGCACACACTGAAGGCGGTCCCTGTGGGAGAACTTATTAGAACCCGCCGGACATGTTCAACTGATGTGACTTATAAAGAACAACGTGATATCACAGTTAAAAGACTAAAAAATAGGGGTTACCCTAACTGGTCGATACAACGGGCAGTGAAAATAGTTGAAAGCAGGACACGGGAGTCTTTATTAAAAAATTCCAAACAAAGATTTACTAAACAAAATTTTAATGGTAAATTGGTTTTTTCAACTCCATTTAGCAGACAATACAATAAAATTACACAAATTTTTAAACAAAATATTCCTATTTTGTATCAGGATCCCATTACGTACAAATTGTTAAACACAGGAGTACAATGTGTAGCGAGACGGGGACATTCATTGGGTGACATGTTGTCCCCAAGTCTATTTGTAAATGATGAACATAATTCATCAGAAACCTGGCTTAAAATTAAAGGTTTTTTCAAATGTGGTATGCCACGGTGTAACATGTGTCAATATGTTAAAAAAACGCATGTTTTTTCAGATTCAAAAAATAAAAAAACTTATCAGATCAAACATTTTTTAAATTGTATGAGCCATCACATAATATACATTGTTGAATGCATCAAATGTCAGTTGTTATATGTAGGTTGTTCTATTCGTAATGTGAAAATACGAGTATCAGAACATATTTATGACAGTAGTAAGAACAAAGAAAATATGTCAGGTGTGTCCCGTCACTTTTCTGAAATACATGGGGGAGATACCTCATCTTTGGTATATTACGCAATAGAACAAGTAGGGAAGCCGATTAGAGGAGGGAATTGGCGAAAAAAACTTTTAACCCGAGAAGCATACTGGATTATGACGCTTAATACACGTCATCCTCACGGGTTAAATATTCGATCTGACTTAGCGTATATCTATCAATAATTACAGATGATGATTTATCAATACAATATATGACTCTTAAAAAATGGTTGAGTTCGAAATAATGTTGTACCTGTGAAGGAGTGTAGTTTAGAATTGGATACATTCTCGCAGTCAATACATGAGATCTATAACATAGTATATGATTTCAGTCAGTCCGATCATGTGACAGGAGAAGGTGGGGTTAGTATTAGTCACGTGATCGGACAACATAACAACAAACCGTGGAAGTTAGGAAGTCTAGGTGTATTCATACTGACTGCAGTCCAAAGGTAGGCATTTATATATAGATAGCCTAGGGTTATATAATTATGATAGGAACTTTTGTAATTGCAAATTGAACTGTGAAGGAGGAATCTTTGGGTAAAGTTCGACATCTTATTAAACAGTAGGATATAATATGATAGATTCAATATAAAAGGCGATGTTTACATGTAATGATTATAAAAATAATGTTGTATAAATAATGTGGCTAGCATGAGTACAAAATTTAATGGATAAAGGGACTTTGTTTATATGTATTTTGTTGAAGGGTATAGATGTGCAAACATATTTACCGTATGGAGTTAAAAGTTTTTATGGGCGTGGGGTGTTTTTAATTAGTGTATAAAAGCCTCAGGTTGATTAAAAATCAGTATGCCATGACGAAGGGACGAGGAAGGTCCCGAAACGCGTAGCAGTGTTTCTCCATTCGTATATGCTTGCCATCTAATTGGAATGCTGTAAACTTTTAAAATGGAAAAATAAAAGTTATATTTTACTTACCTGGTGACGCTGGATCCTTCTACTAACTGCCATATAGTGCCATTGTCTGACTGGGAATTCCAAGAATATATTGGGGTTAAAATACCCTCATTTCTTGCTACTGCCATATAGTGCCATTGTCTGACTGGGAATTCCAAGAATATATTGGGGTTACAAATACCCTTATTTCTTGCTACTGCCATATAGTGCCATTGTCTGACTGGGAATTCCAAGAATATATTGGGTTACAAATACCTTCAAGTCCTGCCACTGACATATAGTGCCAGTTTCTGACTGGGAATTCCAAGAATATATTGGGGTTACAAATACCCTCATTTCTTGCTACTGCCATATAGTGCCATTGTCTGACTGGGAATTCCAAGAATATATTGGGGTTACAAATACCCTCATTTCTTGCTACTGCCATATAGTGCCATTGTCTGACTGGGAATTCCAAGAATATATTGGGGTTACAAATACCCTCATTTCTTGCTACTGCCATATAGTGCCATTGTCTGACTGGGAATTCCAAGAATATATTGGGGTTATAAATACCCTCATTTCTTGCTACTGCCATATAGTGCCAGTTTCTGACTGAGAATTCAAAGAATATATTGGGGTTACAAATACCTTCAAGTCCTGCCACTGACACATAGTGCCATTGTCTGACTGGGAATTCCAATAATATATTGGGGTTACAAATACCTTCAAGTCCTGCCACTGACATATAGTGCCAGTTTCTGACTGGGAATTCAAAGAATATATTCGGGTTACAAATACCCTCATTTCTTGCTACTGCCATATAGTGCCATTGTCTGACTGGGAATTCCAAGAATATATTGGGGTTACAAATACCCTCATTTCTTGCTACTGCCATATAGTGCCAGTTTCTGACTGGGAATTCAAAGAATATATTGGGGTTACAAATACCTTCAAGTCCTGCCACTGACATATAGTGCCATTGTCTGACTGGGAATTCCAAGAATATATTGGGGTTACAAATACCTTCAAGTCCTACCACTGCCATATAGTGCCAGTTTCTGACTGGGAATTCAAAGAATATATTGGGGTTACAAATACCCTCATTTCTTGAAACTGCCATATAGTGCCAGTTTCTGACTGGGAATTCAAAAAATATATTGGGGTTACAAATACCTTCAAGTCCTGCCACTGACATATAGTGCCATTGTCTGACTGGGAATTCCAAGAATATATTGGGGTTACAAATACCCTCATTTCTTGCTACTGCCATATAGTGCCATTGTCTGACTGGGAATTCCAAGAATATAGTGGGGTTACAAATACCCTCATTTCTTGCTACTGCCATATAGTGCCAGTTTCTGACTGGGAATTCAAAGAATATATTGGGGTTACAAATACCTTCAAGTCCTGCCACTAACATATAGTGCCATTGTCTGACTGGGAATTCCAAGAATATATTGGGTTTACAAATACCCTCATTTCTTGCTACTGCCATATAGTGCCATTGTCTGACTGGGAATTCCAAGAATATATTGGGGTTACAAATACCCTCATTTCTTGCTACTGCCATATAGTGCCATTGTCTGACTGGGAATTCCAAGAATATATTGGGGTTACAAATACCCTCATTTCTTGCTACTGCCATATAGTGCCAGTTTCTGACTGGGAATTCAAAGAATATATTGGGGTTACAAATACCCTCATTTCTTGCTACTGCCATATAGTGCCATTGTCTGACTGGGAATTTAAAGAATATATTCGGGTTACAAATACCCTCATTTCTTGCTACTGCCATATAGTGCCATTGTCTGACTGGGAATTCCAAGAATATATTGGGGTTACAAATACCCTCATTTCTTGCTACTGCCATATAGTGCCAGTTTCTGACTGGGAATTCAAAGAATATATTGGGGTTACAAATACCTTCAAGTCCTGCCACTGACATATAGTGCCATTGTCTGACTGGGAATTCCAAGAATATATTGGGGTTACAAATACCTTCAAGTCCTACCACTGCCATATAGTGCCAGTTTCTGACTGGGAATTCAAAGAATATATTGGGGTTACAAATACCCTCATTTCTTGAAACTGCCATATAGTGCCAGTTTCTGACTGGGAATTCAAAGAATATATTGGGGTTACGAATACCTTCAAGTCCTGCCACTGACATATAGTGCCATTGTCTGACTGGGAATTCCAAGAATATATTGGGGTTACAAATACCTTCAAGTCCTACCACTGCCATATAGTGCCATTGTCTGACTGGGAATTCCAAGAATATAGTGGGGTTACAAATACCCTCATTTCTTGCTACTGCCATATAGTGCCAGTTTCTGACTGGGAATTCAAAGAATATATTGGGGTTACAAATACCTTCAGTCCTGCCACTGACATATAGTGCCATTGTCTGACTGGGAATTCCAAGAATATATTGGGTTTACAAATACCCTCATTTCTTGCTACTGCCATATAGTGCCATTGTCTGACTGGGGAATTCCAAGAATATATTGGGGTTAAAATACCCTCATTTCTTGCTACTGCCATATAGTGCCATTGTCCTGACTGGGAATTCCAAGAATATATTGGGGTTACAAATACCCTTATTTCTTGCTACTGCCATATAGTGCCATTGTCTGACTGGGAATTCCAAGAATATATTGGGTTACAAATACCTTCAAGTCCTGCCACTGACATATAGTGCCAGTTTCTGACTGGGAATTCCAAGAATATATTGGGGTTACAAATACCCTCATTTCTTGCTACTGCCATATAGTGCCATTGTCTGACTGGGAATTCCAAGAATATATTGGGGTTACAAATACCCTCATTTCTTGCTACTGCCATATAGTGCCATTGTCTGACTGGGAATTCCAAGAATATATTGGGGTTACAAATACCCTCATTTCTTGCTACTGCCATATAGTGCCAGTTCTGACTGGGAATTCAAAGAATATATTGGGTTACAAATACCTTCAAGTCCTGCCACTGACACATAGTTCCATTGTCTGACTGGGAATTCAAAGAATATTTTGGGGTTACAAATACCTTCAAGTCCTGCCACTGACATATAGTGCCATTGTCTGACTGGGAATTCCAAGAATATATTGGGTTACAAATACCCTCATTTCTTGCTACTGCCATATAGTGCCATTGTCCTGACTGGGAATTCCAAGAATATATTGGGGTTATAAATACCCTCATTTCTTGCTACTGCCATATAGTGCCAGTTTCTGACTGAGAATTCAAAGAATATATTGGGGTTACAAATACCTTCAAGTCCTGCCACTGACACATAGTGCCATTGTCTGACTGGGAATTCCAATAATATATTGGGGTTACAAATACCTTCAAGTCCTGCCACTGACATATAGTGCCATTGTCTGACTGGAATTCCAAGAATATATTGGGGTTACAAATACCCTCATTTCTTGCTACTGCCATATAGTGCCATTGTCTGACTGGGAATTCCAAGAATATATTGGGGTTACAAATACCCTCATTTCTTGCTACTGCCATATAGTGCCAGTTTCTGACTGGGAATTCAAAGAATATATTGGGGTTACAAATACCTTCAAGTCCTGCCACTGACACATAGTGCCATTGTCTGACTGGGAATTCCAAGAATATATTGGGGTTACAAATACCCTCATTTCTTGCTACTGCCATATAGTGCCAGTTTCTGACTGGGAATTCAAAGAGTATATTGGGGTTACAAATACCTTCAAGTCCTGCCACTGACATATAGTGCCATTGTCTGACTGGAATTCCAAGAATATATTGGGGTTACAAATTCCATCAAGTCCTACCACTGCCATATAGAGCCAGTTTCTGACTGGGAATTCAAAGAATATATTGGGGTTACAAATACCCTCATTTCTTGAAACTGCCATATAGTGCCAGTTTCTGACTGGGAATTCAAAGAATATATTGAGGTTACAAATACCTTCAAGTCCTGCACTGACATATAGTGCCATTGTCTGACTGGGAATTCCAAGAATATATTGGGGTTACAAATACCCTCATTTCTTGCTACTGCCATATAGTGCCATTGTCTGACTGGAATTCCAAGAATATAGTGGGGTTACAAATACCCTCATATCTTGCTACTGCCATATAGTGCCAGTTTCTGACTGGGAATTCAAAGAATATATTGGGTTACAAATACCTTCAAGTCCTGCCACTGACGTATAGTGCCATTGTCTGACTGGGAATTCCAAGAATATATTGAGGTTACAAATACCTTCAAGTCCTACCACTGCCATATAGAGCCAGTTTCT
This sequence comes from Leptodactylus fuscus, assembly GCF_031893055.1. Lineage (NCBI taxonomy): Eukaryota > Metazoa > Chordata > Amphibia > Anura > Leptodactylidae > Leptodactylus > Leptodactylus fuscus. Next base: position 83,027,897 of record NC_134269.1, read on the forward strand.
GACTGGGAATTCAAAGAATATATTGGGGTTACAAATACCCTCATTTCTTGAAACTGCCATATAGTGCCAGTTTCTGCCTGGGAATTCAAAGAATATATTGGGGTTACAAATACCTTCAAGTCCTGCCACTGACAAATAGTGCCATTGTCTGACTGGGAATTCCAAGAATATATTGGGTTTACAAATACCCTCATTTCTTGCTACTGCCATATAGTGCCATTGTCTGACTGGGAATTCCAAGAATATATTGGGGTTACAAATACCCTCATTTCTTGCTACTGCCATATAGTGCCATTGTCTGACTGGGAATTCCAAGAATATATTGGGGTTACAAATACCCTTATTTCTTGCTACTGCCATATAGTGCCATTGTCTGACTGGGAATTCCAAGAATATATTGGGGTTACAAATACCTTCAAGTCCTGCCACTGACATATAGTGCCATTGTCTGACTGGGAATTCCAAGAATATATTGGATTTACAAATACCCTCATTTCTTGCTACTGCCATATAGTGCCATTGTCTGACTGTGAATTCCAAGAATATATTGGGGTTACAAATACCCTCATTTCTTGCTACTGCCATATAGTGCCATTGTCTGACTGGGAATTCCAAGAATATATTGGGGTTACAAATACCCTTATTTCTTGCTACTGCCATATAGTGCCATTGTCTGACTGGGAATTCCAAGAATATATTGGGGTTACAAATACCTTCAAGTCCTGCCACTGACATATAGTGCCAGTTTCTGACTGGGAATTCCAAGAATATATTGGGGTTACAAATACCCTCATTTCTTGCTACTGCCATATAGTGCCATTGTCTGACTGGGAATTCCAAGAATATATTGGGGTTACAAATACCCTCATTTCTTGCTACTGCCATATAGTGCCATTGTCTGACTGGGAATTCCAAGAATATATTGGGGTTACAAATACCCTCATTTCTTGCTACTGCCATATAGTGCCAGTTTCTGACTGGGAATTCAAAGAATATATTGGGGTTACAAATACCTTCAAGTCCTGCCACTGACACATATTTCCATTGTCTGACTGGGAATTCAAAGAATATATTGGGGTTACAAATACCTTCAAGTCCTGCCACTGACATATAGTGCCATTGTCTGACTGGGAATTCCAAGAATATATTGGGGTTACAAATACCCTCATTTCTTGCTACTGCCATATAATGCCATTGTCTGACTGGGAATTCCAAGAATATATTGGGGTTACAAATACCCTCATTTCGTGCTACTGCCATATAGTGCCAGTTTCTGACTGGGAATTCAAAGAATATATTGGGGTTACAAATACCCTCATTTCTTGCTACTGCCATATAGTGCCATTGTCTGACTGGGAATTCCAAGAATATATTGGGGTTACAAATACCTTCATTTCTTGCTACTGCCATATAGTGCCAGTTTCTGACTGGTAATTCAAAGAATATATTGGGGTTACAAATACCTTCAAGTCCTGCCACTGACATATAGTGCCATTGTCTGACTAGGAATTCCAAGAATATATTGGGGTTACAAATACCTTCAAGTCCTGCCACTGCCATATAGTGCCATTGTCTGACTGGGAATTCCAAGAATATATTGGGGTTACAAATACCCTCATTTCTTGCTACTGCCATATAGTGCCAGTTTCTGACTGGGAATTCAAAGAATATATTGGGGTTACAAATACCCTCATTTCTTGCTACTGCCATATAGTGCCATTGTCTGACTGGGAATTCAAAGAATATATTCGGGTTACAAATACCCTCATTTCTTGCTACTGCCATATAGTGCCATTGTCTGACTGGGAATTCCAAGAATATATTGGGGTTACAAATACCCTCATTTCTTGCTACTGCCATATAGTGCCAGTTTCTGACTGGGAATTCAAAGAATATATTGGGGTTACAAATACCTTCAAGTCCTGCCACTGACATATAGTGCCATTGTCTGACTGGGAATTCCAAGAATATATTGGGGTTACAAATACCTTCAAGTCCTACCACTGCCATATAGTGCCAGTTTCTGACTGGGAATTCAAAGAATATATTGGGGTTACAAATACCCTCATTTCTTGAAACTGCCATATAGTGCCAGTTTCTGACTGGGAATTCAAAAAATATATTGGGGTTACAAATACCTTCAAGTCCTGCCACTGACATATAGTGCCATTGTCTGACTGGGAATTCCAAGAATATATTGGGGTTACAAATACCCTCATTTCTTGCTACTGCCATATAGTGCCATTGTCTGACTGGGAATTCCAAGAATATAGTGGGGTTACAAATACCCTCATTTCTTGCTACTGCCATATAGTGCCAGTTTCTGACTGGGAATTCAAAGAATATATTGGGGTTACAAATACCTTCAAGTCCTGCCACTAACATATAGTGCCATTGTCTGACTGGGAATTCCAAGAATATATTGGGTTTACAAATACCCTCATTTCTTGCTACTGCCATATAGTGCCATTGTCTGACTGGGAATTCCAAGAATATATTGGGGTTACAAATACCCTCATTTCTTGCTACTGCCATATAGTGCCATTGTCTGACTGGGAATTCCAAGAATATATTGGGGTTACAAATACCCTTATTTCTTGCTACTGCCATATAGTGCCATTGTCTGACTGGGAATTCCAAGAATATATTGGGGTTACAAATACCTTCAAGTCCTGCCACTGACATATAGTGCCAGTTTCTGACTGGGAATTCCAAGAATATATTGGGGTTACAAATACCCTCATTTCTTGCTACTGCCATATAGTGCCATTGTCTGACTGGGAATTCCAAGAATATATTGGGGTTACAAATACCCTCATTTCTTGCTACTGCCATATAGTGCCATTGTCTGACTGGGAATTCCAAGAATATATTGGGGTTACAAATACCCTCATTTCTTTCTACTGCCATATAGTGCCAGTTTCTGACTGGGAATTCAAAGAATATATTGGGGTTACAAATACCTTCAAGTCCTGCCACTGACACATAGTTCCATTGTCTGACTGGGAATTCAAAGAATATATTGGGGTTACAAATACCTTCAAGTCCTGCCACTGACATATAGTGCCATTGTCTGACTGGGAATTCCAAGAATATATTGGGGTTACAAATACCCTCATTTCTTGCTACTGCCATATAGTGCCATTGTCTGACTGGGAATTCCAAGAATATATTGGGGTTATAAATACCCTCATTTCTTGCTACTGCCATATAGTGCCAGTTTCTGACTGAGAATTCAAAGAATATATTGGGGTTACAAATACCTTCAAGTCCTGCCACTGACACATAGTGCCATTGTCTGACTGGGAATTCCAAGAATATATTGGGGTTACAAATACCCTCATTTCTTGCTACTGCCATATAATGCCATTGTCTGACTGGGAATTCCAAGAATATATTCGGGTTACAAATACCCTCATTTCTTGCTACTGCCATATAGTGCCAGTTTCTGACTGGGAATTCAAAGAATATATTGGGGTTACAAATACCCTCATTTCTTGCTACTGCCATATAGTGCCATTGTCTGACTGGGAATTCAAAGAATATATTCGGGTTACAAATACCCTCATTTCTTGCTACTGCCATATAGTGCCATTGTCTGACTGGGAATTCCAAGAATATATTGGGGTTACAAATACCCTCATTTCTTGCTACTGCCATATAGTGCCAGTTTCTGACTGGGAATTCAAAGAATATATTGGGGTTACAAATACCTTCAAGTCCTGCCACTGACATATAGTGCCATTGTCTGACTGGGAATTCCAAGAATATATTGGGGTTACAAATACCTTCAAGTCCTACCACTGCCATATAGTGCCAGTTTCTGACTGGGAATTCAAAGAATATATTGGGGTTACAAATACCCTCATTTCTTGAAACTGCCATATAGTGCCAGTTTCTGACTGGGAATTCAAAGAATATATTGGGGTTACGAATACCTTCAAGTCCTGCCACTGACATATAGTGCCATTGTCTGACTGGGAATTCCAAGAATATATTGGGTTTACAAATACCCTCATTTCTTGCTACTGCCATATAGTGCCATTGTCTGACTGGGAATTCCAAGAATATATTGGGGTTACAAATACCCTCATTTCTTGCTACTGCCATATAGTGCCATTGTCTGACTGGGAATTCCAAGAATATATTGGGGTTACAAATACCCTTATTTCTTGCTACTGCCATATAGTGCCATTGTCTGACTGGGAATTCCAAGAATATATTGGGGTTACAAATACCTTCAAGTCCTGCCACTGACATATAGTGCCAGTTTCTGACTGGGAATTCCAAGAATATATTGGGGTTACAAATACCCTCATTTCTTGCTACTGCCATATAGTGCCATTGTCTGACTGGGAATTCCAAGAATATATTGGGGTTACAAATACCCTCATTTCTTGCTACTGCCATATAGTGCCATTGTCTGACTGGGAATTCCAAGAATATATTGGGGTTACAAATACCCTCATTTCTTGCTACTGCCATATAGTGCCAGTTTCTGACTGGGAATTCAAAGAATATATTGGGGTTACAAATACCTTCAAGTCCTGCCACTGACACATAGTTCCATTGTCTGACTGGGAATTCAAAGAATATATTGGGGTTACAAATACCTTCAAGTCCTGCCACTGACATATAGTGCCATTGTCTGACTGGGAATTCCAAGAATATATTGGGGTTACAAATACCCTCATTTCTTGCTACTGCCATATAGTGCCATTGTCTGACTGGGAATTCCAAGAATATATTGGGGTTATAAATACCCTCATTTCTTGCTACTGCCATATAGTGCCAGTTTCTGACTGAGAATTCAAAGAATATATTGGGGTTACAAATACCTTCAAGTCCTGCCACTGACATATAGTGCCATTGTCTGACTGGGAATTCCAAGAATATATTGGGGTTACAAATACCCTCATTTCTTGCTACTGCCATATAATGCCATTGTCTGACTGGGAATTCCAAGAATATATTCGGGTTACAAATACCCTCATTTCTTGCTACTGCCATATAGTGCCAGTTTCTGACTGGGAATTCAAAGAATATATTGGGGTTACAAATACCCTCATTTCTTGCTACTGCCATATAGTGCCATTGTCTGACTGGGAATTCAAAGAATATATTCGGGTTACAAATACCCTCATTTCTTGCTACTGCCATATAGTGCCATTGTCTGACTGGGAATTCCAAGAATATATTGGGGTTACAAATACCCTCATTTCTTGCTACTGCCATATAGTGCCAGTTTCTGACTGGGAATTCAAAGAATATATTGGGGTTACAAATACCTTCAAGTCCTGCCACTGACATATAGTGCCATTGTCTGACTGGGAATTCCAAGAATATATTGGGGTTACAAATACCTTCAAGTCCTACCACTGCCATATAGTGCCAGTTTCTGACTGGGAATTCAAAGAATATATTGGGGTTACAAATACCCTCATTTCTTGAAACTGCCATATAGTGCCAGTTTCTGACTGGGAATTCAAAGAATATATTGGGGTTACGAATACCTTCAAGTCCTGCCACTGACATATAGTGCCATTGTCTGACTGGGAATTCCAAGAATATATTGGGGTTACAAATACCCTCATTTCTTGCTACTGCCATATAGTGCCATTGTCTGACTGGGAATTCCAAGAATATAGTGGGGTTACAAATACCCTCATTTCTTGCTACTGCCATATAGTGCCAGTTTCTGACTGGGAATTCAAAGAATATATTGGGGTTACAAATACCTTCAAGTCCTGCCACTGACATATAGTGCCATTGTCTGACTGGGAATTCCAAGAATATATTGGATTTACAAATACCCTCATTTCTTGCTACTGCCATATATAAAAAATAGGTCGACAGGCAATTTAACTCGTAAAGAACAATTAGCGCTAGACAATCTAAAAAAACAAAAAGGTCTAGTATTTAAAAAGACAGATAAGGATGGGAGAGTGGCAATTATGGATAAAGAATTTTACAAGGAAGGATGTTTGAAAATATTACAAGATAATTCAACATATAGAAAATTAGATAGAGATCCAACTAATGTATTTTTGAATTCTTTAAACAACTTGGTACAAAAGGGAGTAAGGATAGGAATTTTTTCTGCTGAACAATCAAAATATCTAATACCAGAATTTCCTGTGGTTGCTATTTTTCACGGGATTCCTAAAACCCATAAAGATGTTATACCGATCCCATTCCGGCCCATTGTGGCTGGAATGGGATCATTAAATGAAAAGCTTTGTTCATGGCTCGACTCAATGTTGCAACAACTAGTATTCAGAATGCCTGGATACATACAGGATACTAAAATGCTTTTGAATATGATGGATAAAATCAAATGGCAAAAAAACTTTTCCTGGATTACAAGTGACATTCAGGCTTTATATTCCAATATACCCCATACAATGATTATTAAAGCATTACAATATCATCTAGGTGAATATAGTAATTTCTCTGACATATTGAGGGAATATATTATTGAAGTAACATCATTTCTATTATCTCATAATTTTTTCCTCTTTGATAAAGATTACTATTTACAGATCAAAGGTGCCCCGATGGGGGCGCCGTTTTCACCGTCAGTAGCTAACCTTGTTTTGGGGTGGTGGGAGGAATATTGTATTTTTTCAGAGGTCAACCCGTTTTATAAGGAGGTGGTCTGGTACGGTCGGTACATAGACGATGTCCTTATTATTTGGCAGGGCTCGTCTATGTCCGTGCCAGACCTTATATCCTATTTCAATACTAATCAGATGGGTTTGACCTTTACTTTCTCTCACCACCCCAAAAACATATCATTTTTGGATGTAAATTTAGAGGGGAATGAGGAAAAGGAGAGGATTGATACTAGTATCTTTCGTAAAAAATTAGCGGGTAACACTTTGTTACGGGCTAATAGTCATCATCCCATGCACACACTGAAGGCGGTCCCTGTGGGAGAACTTATTAGAACCCGCCGGACATGTTCAACTGATGTGACTTATAAAGAACAACGTGATATCACAGTTAAAAGACTAAAAAATAGGGGTTACCCTAACTGGTCGATACAACGGGCAGTGAAAATAGTTGAAAGCAGGACACGGGAGTCTTTATTAAAAAATTCCAAACAAAGATTTACTAAACAAAATTTTAATGGTAAATTGGTTTTTTCAACTCCATTTAGCAGACAATACAATAAAATTACACAAATTTTTAAACAAAATATTCCTATTTTGTATCAGGATCCCATTACGTACAAATTGTTAAACACAGGAGTACAATGTGTAGCGAGACGGGGACATTCATTGGGTGACATGTTGTCCCCAAGTCTATTTGTAAATGATGAACATAATTCATCAGAAACCTGGCTTAAAATTAAAGGTTTTTTCAAATGTGGTATGCCACGGTGTAACATGTGTCAATATGTTAAAAAAACGCATGTTTTTTCAGATTCAAAAAATAAAAAAACTTATCAGATCAAACATTTTTTAAATTGTATGAGCCATCACATAATATACATTGTTGAATGCATCAAATGTCAGTTGTTATATGTAGGTTGTTCTATTCGTAATGTGAAAATACGAGTATCAGAACATATTTATGACAGTAGTAAGAACAAAGAAAATATGTCAGGTGTGTCCCGTCACTTTTCTGAAATACATGGGGGAGATACCTCATCTTTGGTATATTACGCAATAGAACAAGTAGGGAAGCCGATTAGAGGAGGGAATTGGCGAAAAAAACTTTTAACCCGAGAAGCATACTGGATTATGACGCTTAATACACGTCATCCTCACGGGTTAAATATTCGATCTGACTTAGCGTATATCTATCAATAATTACAGATGATGATTTATCAATACAATATATGACTCTTAAAAAATGGTTGAGTTCGAAATAATGTTGTACCTGTGAAGGAGTGTAGTTTAGAATTGGATACATTCTCGCAGTCAATACATGAGATCTATAACATAGTATATGATTTCAGTCAGTCCGATCATGTGACAGGAGAAGGTGGGGTTAGTATTAGTCACGTGATCGGACAACATAACAACAAACCGTGGAAGTTAGGAAGTCTAGGTGTATTCATACTGACTGCAGTCCAAAGGTAGGCATTTATATATAGATAGCCTAGGGTTATATAATTATGATAGGAACTTTTGTAATTGCAAATTGAACTGTGAAGGAGGAATCTTTGGGTAAAGTTCGACATCTTATTAAACAGTAGGATATAATATGATAGATTCAATATAAAAGGCGATGTTTACATGTAATGATTATAAAAATAATGTTGTATAAATAATGTGGCTAGCATGAGTACAAAATTTAATGGATAAAGGGACTTTGTTTATATGTATTTTGTTGAAGGGTATAGATGTGCAAACATATTTACCGTATGGAGTTAAAAGTTTTTATGGGCGTGGGGTGTTTTTAATTAGTGTATAAAAGCCTCAGGTTGATTAAAAATCAGTATGCCATGACGAAGGGACGAGGAAGGTCCCGAAACGCGTAGCAGTGTTTCTCCATTCGTATATGCTTGCCATCTAATTGGAATGCTGTAAACTTTTAAAATGGAAAAATAAAAGTTATATTTTACTTACCTGGTGACGCTGGATCCTTCTACTAACTGCCATATAGTGCCATTGTCTGACTGGGAATTCCAAGAATATATTGGGGTTAAAATACCCTCATTTCTTGCTACTGCCATATAGTGCCATTGTCTGACTGGGAATTCCAAGAATATATTGGGTTACAAATACCTTCAAGTCCTGCCACTGACATATAGTGCCAGTTTCTGACTGGGAATTCCAAGAATATATTGGGGTTACAAATACCCTCATTTCTTGCTACTGCCATATAGTGCCATTGTCTGACTGGGAATTCCAAGAATATATTGGGGTTACAAATACCCTCATTTCTTGCTACTGCCATATAGTGCCATTGTCTGACTGGGAATTCCAAGAATATATTGGGGTTACAAATACCCTCATTTCTTGCTACTGCCATATAGTGCCATTGTCTGACTGGGAATTCCAAGAATATATTGGGGTTATAAATACCCTCATTTCTTGCTACTGCCATATAGTGCCAGTTTCTGACTGAGAATTCAAAGAATATATTGGGGTTACAAATACCTTCAAGTCCTGCCACTGACACATAGTGCCATTGTCTGACTGGGAATTCCAATAATATATTGGGGTTACAAATACCTTCAAGTCCTGCCACTGACATATAGTGCCAGTTTCTGACTGGGAATTCAAAGAATATATTCGGGTTACAAATACCCTCATTTCTTGCTACTGCCATATAGTGCCATTGTCTGACTGGGAATTCCAAGAATATATTGGGGTTACAAATACCCTCATTTCTTGCTACTGCCATATAGTGCCAGTTTCTGACTGGGAATTCAAAGAATATATTGGGGTTACAAATACCTTCAAGTCCTGCCACTGACATATAGTGCCATTGTCTGACTGGGAATTCCAAGAATATATTGGGGTTACAAATACCTTCAAGTCCTACCACTGCCATATAGTGCCAGTTTCTGACTGGGAATTCAAAGAATATATTGGGGTTACAAATACCCTCATTTCTTGAAACTGCCATATAGTGCCAGTTTCTGACTGGGAATTCAAAAAATATATTGGGGTTACAAATACCTTCAAGTCCTGCCACTGACATATAGTGCCATTGTCTGACTGGGAATTCCAAGAATATATTGGGGTTACAAATACCCTCATTTCTTGCTACTGCCATATAGTGCCATTGTCTGACTGGGAATTCCAAGAATATAGTGGGGTTACAAATACCCTCATTTCTTGCTACTGCCATATAGTGCCAGTTTCTGACTGGGAATTCAAAGAATATATTGGGGTTACAAATACCTTCAAGTCCTGCCACTAACATATAGTGCCATTGTCTGACTGGGAATTCCAAGAATATATTGGGTTTACAAATACCCTCATTTCTTGCTACTGCCATATAGTGCCATTGTCTGACTGGGAATTCCAAGAATATATTGGGGTTACAAATACCCTCATTTCTTGCTACTGCCATATAGTGCCATTGTCTGACTGGGAATTCCAAGAATATATTGGGGTTACAAATACCCTCATTTCTTGCTACTGCCATATAGTGCCATTGTCTGACTGGGAATTCCAAGAATATATTGGGGTTACAAATACCCTTATTTCTTGCTACTGCCATATAGTGCCATTGTCTGACTGGGAATTCCAAGAATATATTGGGGTTACAAATACCTTCAAGTCCTGCCACTGACATATAGTGCCAGTTTCTGACTGGGAATTCCAAGAATATATTGGGGTTACAAATACCCTCATTTCTTGCTACTGCCATATAGTGCCATTGTCTGACTGGGAATTCCAAGAATATATTGGGGTTACAAATACCCTCATTTCTTGCTACTGCCATATAGTGCCATTGTCTGACTGGGAATTCCAAGAATATATTGGGGTTACAAATACCCTCATTTCTTGCTACTGCCATATAGTGCCAGTTTCTGACTGGGAATTCAAAGAATATATTGGGGTTACAAATACCTTCAAGTCCTGCCACTGACACATAGTTCCATTGTCTGACTGGGAATTCAAAGAATATATTGGGGTTACAAATACCTTCAAGTCCTGCCACTGACATATAGTGCCATTGTCTGACTGGGAATTCCAAGAATATATTGGGGTTACAAATACCCTCATTTCTTGCTACTGCCATATAGTGCCATTGTCTGACTGGGAATTCCAAGAATATATTGGGGTTATAAATACCCTCATTTCTTGCTACTGCCATATAGTGCCAGTTTCTGACTGAGAATTCAAAGAATATATTGGGGTTACAAATACCTTCAAGTCCTGCCACTGACATATAGTGCCATTGTCTGACTGGGAATTCCAAGAATATATTGGGGTTACAAATACCCTCATTTCTTGCTACTGCCATATAATGCCATTGTCTGACTGGGAATTCCAAGAATATATTGGGGTTACAAATACCCTCATTTCTTGCTACTGCCATATAGTGCCAGTTTCTGACTGGGAATTCAAAGAATATATTGGGGTTACAAATACCCTCATTTCTTGCTACTGCCATATAGTGCCATTGTCTGACTGGGAATTCAAAGAATATATTCGGGTTACAAATACCCTCATTTCTTGCTACTGCCATATAGTGCCATTGTCTGACTGGGAATTCCAAGAATATATTGGGGTTACAAATACCCTTATTTCTTGCTACTGCCATATAGTGCCATTGTCTGACTGGGAATTCCAAGAATATATTGGGTTACAAATACCTTCAAGTCCTGCCACTGACATATAGTGCCAGTTTCTGACTGGGAATTCCAAGAATATATTGGGGTTACAAATACCCTCATTTCTTGCTACTGCCATATAGTGCCATTGTCTGACTGGGAATTCCAAGAATATATTGGGGTTACAAATACCCTCATTTCTTGCTACTGCCATATAGTGCCATTGTCTGACTGGGAATTCCAAGAATATATTGGGGTTACAAATACCCTCATTTCTTGCTACTGCCATATAGTGCCATTGTCTGACTGGGAATTCCAAGAATATATTGGGGTTATAAATACCCTCATTTCTTGCTACTGCCATATAGTGCCAGTTTCTGACTGAGAATTCAAAGAATATATTGGGGTTACAAATACCTTCAAGTCCTGCCACTGACACATAGTGCCATTGTCTGACTGGGAATTCCAATAATATATTGGGGTTACAAATACCTTCAAGTCCTGCCACTGACATATAGTGCCAGTTTCTGACTGGGAATTCAAAGAATATATTCGGGTTACAAATACCCTCATTTCTTGCTACTGCCATATAGTGCCATTGTCTGACTGGGAATTCCAAGAATATATTGGGGTTACAAATACCCTCATTTCTTGCTACTGCCATATAGTGCCAGTTTCTGACTGGGAATTCAAAGAATATATTGGGGTTACAAATACCTTCAAGTCCTGCCACTGACATATAGTGCCATTGTCTGACTGGGAATTCCAAGAATATATTGGGGTTACAAATACCTTCAAGTCCTACCACTGCCATATAGTGCCAGTTTCTGACTGGGAATTCAAAGAATATATTGGGGTTACAAATACCCTCATTTCTTGAAACTGCCATATAGTGCCAGTTTCTGACTGGGAATTCAAAAAATATATTGGGGTTACAAATACCTTCAAGTCCTGCCACTGACATATAGTGCCATTGTCTGACTGGGAATTCCAAGAATATATTGGGGTTACAAATACCCTCATTTCTTGCTACTGCCATATAGTGCCATTGTCTGACTGGGAATTCCAAGAATATAGTGGGGTTACAAATACCCTCATTTCTTGCTACTGCCATATAGTGCCAGTTTCTGACTGGGAATTCAAAGAATATATTGGGGTTACAAATACCTTCAAGTCCTGCCACTAACATATAGTGCCATTGTCTGACTGGGAATTCCAAGAATATATTGGGTTTACAAATACCCTCATTTCTTGCTACTGCCATATAGTGCCATTGTCTGACTGGGAATTCCAAGAATATATTGGGGTTACAAATACCCTCATTTCTTGCTACTGCCATATAGTGCCATTGTCTGACTGGGAATTCCAAGAATATATTGGGGTTACAAATACCCTCATTTCTTGCTACTGCCATATAGTGCCATTGTCTGACTGGGAATTCCAAGAATATATTGGGGTTACAAATACCCTTATTTCTTGCTACTGCCATATAGTGCCATTGTCTGACTGGGAATTCCAAGAATATATTGGGGTTACAAATACCTTCAAGTCCTGCCACTGACATATAGTGCCAGTTTCTGACTGGGAATTCCAAGAATATATTGGGGTTACAAATACCCTCATTTCTTGCTACTGCCATATAGTGCCATTGTCTGACTGGGAATTCCAAGAATATATTGGGGTTACAAATACCCTCATTTCTTGCTACTGCCATATAGTGCCATTGTCTGACTGGGAATTCCAAGAATATATTGGGGTTACAAATACCCTCATTTCTTGCTACTGCCATATAGTGCCAGTTTCTGACTGGGAATTCAAAGAATATATTGGGGTTACAAATACCTTCAAGTCCTGCCACTGACACATAGTTCCATTGTCTGACTGGGAATTCAAAGAATATATTGGGGTTACAAATACCTTCAAGTCCTGCCACTGACATATAGTGCCATTGTCTGACTGGGAATTCCAAGAATATATTGGGGTTACAAATACCCTCATTTCTTGCTACTGCCATATAGTGCCATTGTCTGACTGGGAATTCCAAGAATATATTGGGGTTATAAATACCCTCATTTCTTGCTACTGCCATATAGTGCCAGTTTCTGACTGAGAATTCAAAGAATATATTGGGGTTACAAATACCTTCAAGTCCTGCCACTGACCTATAGTGCCATTGTCTGACTGGGAATTCCAAGAATATATTGGGGTTACAAATACCCTCATTTCTTGCTACTGCCATATAATGCCATTGTCTGACTGGGAATTCCAAGAATATATTGGGGTTACAAATACCCTCATTTCTTGCTACTGCCATATAGTGCCAGTTTCTGACTGGGAATTCAAAGAATATATTGGGGTTACAAATACCCTCATTTCTTGCTACTGCCATATAGTGCCATTGTCTGACTGGGAATTCAAAGAATATATTCGGGTTACAAATACCCTCATTTCTTGCTACTGCCATATAGTGCCATTGTCTGACTGGGAATTCCAAGAATATATTGGGGTTACAAATACCCTTATTTCTTGCTACTGCCATATAGTGCCATTGTCTGACTGGGAATTCCAAGAATATATTGGGTTACAAATACCTTCAAGTCCTGCCACTGACATATAGTGCCAGTTTCTGACTGGGAATTCCAAGAATATATTGGGGTTACAAATACCCTCATTTCTTGCTACTGCCATATAGTGCCATTGTCTGACTGGGAATTCCAAGAATATATTGGGGTTACAAATACCCTCATTTCTTGCTACTGCCATATAGTGCCATTGTCTGACTGGGAATTCCAAGAATATATTGGGGTTACAAATACCCTCATTTCTTGCTACTGCCATATAGTGCCATTGTCTGACTGGGAATTCCAAGAATATATTGGGGTTATAAATACCCTCATTTCTTGCTACTGCCATATAGTGCCAGTTTCTGACTGAGAATTCAAAGAATATATTGGGGTTACAAATACCTTCAAGTCCTGCCACTGACACATAGTGCCATTGTCTGACTGGGAATTCCAATAATATATTGGGGTTACAAATACCTTCAAGTCCTGCCACTGACATATAGTGCCAGTTTCTGACTGGGAATTCAAAGAATATATTCGGGTTACAAATACCCTCATTTCTTGCTACTGCCATATAGTGCCATTGTCTGACTGGGAATTCCAAGAATATATTGGGGTTACAAATACCCTCATTTCTTGCTACTGCCATATAGTGCCAGTTTCTGACTGGGAATTCAAAGAATATATTGGGGTTACAAATACCTTCAAGTCCTGCCACTGACATATAGTGCCATTGTCTGACTGGGAATTCCAAGAATATATTGGGGTTACAAATACCTTCAAGTCCTACCACTGCCATATAGTGCCAGTTTCTGACTGGGAATTCAAAGAATATATTGGGGTTACAAATACCCTCATTTCTTGAAACTGCCATATAGTGCCAGTTTCTGACTGGGAATTCAAAAAATATATTGGGGTTACAAATACCTTCAAGTCCTGCCACTGACATATAGTGCCATTGTCTGACTGGGAATTCCAAGAATATATTGGGGTTACAAATACCCTCATTTCTTGCTACTGCCATATAGTGCCATTGTCTGACTGGGAATTCCAAGAATATATTGGGTTACAAATACCTTCAAGTCCTGCCACTGACATATAGTGCCATTGTCTGACTGGGAATTCCAAGAATATATTGGGGTTACAAATACCCTCATTTCTTGCTACTGCCATATAGTGCCATTGTCTGACTGGGAATTCCAAGAATATAGTGGGGTTACAAATACCCTCATTTCTTGCTACTGCCATATAGTGCCAGTTTCTGACTGGGAATTCAAAGAATATATTGGGGTTACAAATACCTTCAAGTCCTGCCACTAACATATAGTGCCATTGTCTGACTGGGAATTCCAAGAATATATTGGGTTTACAAATACCCTCATTTCTTGCTACTGCCATATAGTGCCATTGTCTGACTGGGAATTCCAAGAATATATTGGGGTTACAAATACCCTCATTTCTTGCTACTGCCATATAGTGCCATTGTCTGACTGGGAATTCCAAGAATATATTGGGGTTACAAATACCCTCATTTCTTGCTACTGCCATATAGTGCCATTGTCTGACTGGGAATTCCAAGAATATATTGGGGTTACAAATACCCTTATTTCTTGCTACTGCCATATAGTGCCACTGTCTGACTGGGAATTCCAAGAATATATTGGGGTTACAAATACCTTCAAGTCCTGCCACTGACATATAGTGCCAGTTTCTGACTGGGAATTCCAAGAATATATTGGGGTTACAAATACCCTCATTTCTTGCTACTGCCATATAGTGCCATTGTCTGACTGGGAATTC
Source organism: Leptodactylus fuscus (assembly GCF_031893055.1). Lineage (NCBI taxonomy): Eukaryota > Metazoa > Chordata > Amphibia > Anura > Leptodactylidae > Leptodactylus > Leptodactylus fuscus. Next base: position 83,043,506 of record NC_134269.1, read on the forward strand.
CAAGAATATATTGGGGTTACAAATACCCTCATTTCTTGCTACTGCCATATAGTGCCATTGTCTGACTGGGAATTCCAAGAATATATTGGGGTTACAAATACCCTCATTTCTTGCTACTGCCATATAGTGCCAGTTTCTGACTGGGAATTCAAAGAATATATTGGGGTTACAAATACCTTCAAGTCCTGCCACTGACACATAGTTCCATTGTCTGACTGGGAATTCAAAGAATATATTGGGGTTACAAATACCTTCAAGTCCTGCCACTGACATATAGTGCCATTGTCTGACTGGGAATTCCAAGAATATATTGGGGTTACAAATACCCTCATTTCTTGCTACTGCCATATAGTGCCATTGTCTGACTGGGAATTCCAAGAATATATTGGGGTTATAAATACCCTCATTTCTTGCTACTGCCATATAGTGCCAGTTTCTGACTGAGAATTCAAAGAATATATTGGGGTTACAAATACCTTCAAGTCCTGCCACTGACATATAGTGCCATTGTCTGACTGGGAATTCCAAGAATATATTGGGGTTACAAATACCCTCATTTCTTGCTACTGCCATATAATGCCATTGTCTGACTGGGAATTCCAAGAATATATTGGGGTTACAAATACCCTCATTTCTTGCTACTGCCATATAGTGCCAGTTTCTGACTGGGAATTCAAAGAATATATTGGGGTTACAAATACCCTCATTTCTTGCTACTGCCATATAGTGCCATTGTCTGACTGGGAATTCAAAGAATATATTCGGGTTACAAATACCCTCATTTCTTGCTACTGCCATATAGTGCCATTGTCTGACTGGGAATTCCAAGAATATATTGGGGTTACAAATACCCTTATTTCTTGCTACTGCCATATAGTGCCATTGTCTGACTGGGAATTCCAAGAATATATTGGGTTACAAATACCTTCAAGTCCTGCCACTGACATATAGTGCCAGTTTCTGACTGGGAATTCCAAGAATATATTGGGGTTACAAATACCCTCATTTCTTGCTACTGCCATATAGTGCCATTGTCTGACTGGGAATTCCAAGAATATATTGGGGTTACAAATACCCTCATTTCTTGCTACTGCCATATAGTGCCATTGTCTGACTGGGAATTCCAAGAATATATTGGGGTTACAAATACCCTCATTTCTTGCTACTGCCATATAGTGCCATTGTCTGACTGGGAATTCCAAGAATATATTGGGGTTATAAATACCCTCATTTCTTGCTACTGCCATATAGTGCCAGTTTCTGACTGAGAATTCAAAGAATATATTGGGGTTACAAATACCTTCAAGTCCTGCCACTGACACATAGTGCCATTGTCTGACTGGGAATTCCAATAATATATTGGGGTTACAAATACCTTCAAGTCCTGCCACTGACATATAGTGCCAGTTTCTGACTGGGAATTCAAAGAATATATTCGGGTTACAAATACCCTCATTTCTTGCTACTGCCATATAGTGCCATTGTCTGACTGGGAATTCCAAGAATATATTGGGGTTACAAATACCCTCATTTCTTGCTACTGCCATATAGTGCCAGTTTCTGACTGGGAATTCAAAGAATATATTGGGGTTACAAATACCTTCAAGTCCTGCCACTGACATATAGTGCCATTGTCTGACTGGGAATTCCAAGAATATATTGGGGTTACAAATACCTTCAAGTCCTACCACTGCCATATAGTGCCAGTTTCTGACTGGGAATTCAAAGAATATATTGGGGTTACAAATACCCTCATTTCTTGAAACTGCCATATAGTGCCAGTTTCTGACTGGGAATTCAAAAAATATATTGGGGTTACAAATACCTTCAAGTCCTGCCACTGACATATAGTGCCATTGTCTGACTGGGAATTCCAAGAATATATTGGGGTTACAAATACCCTCATTTCTTGCTACTGCCATATAGTGCCATTGTCTGACTGGGAATTCCAAGAATATAGTGGGGTTACAAATACCCTCATTTCTTGCTACTGCCATATAGTGCCAGTTTCTGACTGGGAATTCAAAGAATATATTGGGGTTACAAATACCTTCAAGTCCTGCCACTAACATATAGTGCCATTGTCTGACTGGGAATTCCAAGAATATATTGGGTTTACAAATACCCTCATTTCTTGCTACTGCCATATAGTGCCATTGTCTGACTGGGAATTCCAAGAATATATTGGGGTTACAAATACCCTCATTTCTTGCTACTGCCATATAGTGCCATTGTCTGACTGGGAATTCCAAGAATATATTGGGGTTACAAATACCCTCATTTCTTGCTACTGCCATATAGTGCCATTGTCTGACTGGGAATTCCAAGAATATATTGGGGTTACAAATACCCTTATTTCTTGCTACTGCCATATAGTGCCATTGTCTGACTGGGAATTCCAAGAATATATTGGGGTTACAAATACCTTCAAGTCCTGCCACTGACATATAGTGCCAGTTTCTGACTGGGAATTCCAAGAATATATTGGGGTTACAAATACCCTCATTTCTTGCTACTGCCATATAGTGCCATTGTCTGACTGGGAATTCCAAGAATATATTGGGGTTACAAATACCCTCATTTCTTGCTACTGCCATATAGTGCCATTGTCTGACTGGGAATTCCAAGAATATATTGGGGTTACAAATACCCTCATTTCTTGCTACTGCCATATAGTGCCAGTTTCTGACTGGGAATTCAAAGAATATATTGGGGTTACAAATACCTTCAAGTCCTGCCACTGACACATAGTTCCATTGTCTGACTGGGAATTCAAAGAATATATTGGGGTTACAAATACCTTCAAGTCCTGCCACTGACCTATAGTGCCATTGTCTGACTGGGAATTCCAAGAATATATTGGGGTTACAAATACCCTCATTTCTTGCTACTGCCATATAATGCCATTGTCTGACTGGGAATTCCAAGAATATATTGGGGTTACAAATACCCTCATTTCTTGCTACTGCCATATAGTGCCAGTTTCTGACTGGGAATTTAAAGAATATATTGGGGTTACAAATACTCTCATTTCTTGCTACTGCCATATAGTGCCATTGTCTGACTGGGAATTCCAAGAATATATTGGGGTTACAAATACCCTCATTTCTTGCTACTGCCATATAGTGCCATTGTCTGACTGGGAATTCCAAGAATATATTGGGGTTACAAATACCCTCATTTCTTGCTACTGCCATATAGTGCCAGTTTCTGACTGGGAATTCAAAGAATATATTGGGGTTACAAATACCTTCAAGTCCTGCCACTGACACATAGTTCCATTGTCTGACTGGGAATTCAAAGAATATATTGGGGTTACAAATACCTTCAAGTCCTGCCACTGACATATAGTGCCATTGTCTGACTGGGAATTCCAAGAATATATTGGGGTTACAAATACCCTCATTTCTTGCTACTGCCATATAGTGCCATTGTCTGACTGGGAATTCCAAGAATATATTGGGGTTATAAATACCCTCATTTCTTGCTACTGCCATATAGTGCCAGTTTCTGACTGAGAATTCAAAGAATATATTGGGGTTACAAATACCTTCAAGTCCTGCCACTGACATATAGTGCCATTGTCTGACTGGGAATTCCAAGAATATATTGGGGTTACAAATACCCTCATTTCTTGCTACTGCCATATAATGCCATTGTCTGACTGGGAATTCCAAGAATATATTGGGGTTACAAATACCCTCATTTCTTGCTACTGCCATATAGTGCCAGTTTCTGACTGGGAATTCAAAGAATATATTGGGGTTACAAATACTCTCATTTCTTGCTACTGCCATATAGTGCCATTGTCTGACTGGGAATTCAAAGAATATATTCGGGTTACAAATACCCTCATTTCTTGCTACTGCCATATAGTGCCATTGTCTGACTGGGAATTCCAAGAATATATTGGGGTTACAAATACCCTTATTTCTTGCTACTGCCATATAGTGCCATTGTCTGACTGGGAATTCCAAGAATATATTGGGTTACAAATACCTTCAAGTCCTGCCACTGACATATAGTGCCAGTTTCTGACTGGGAATTCCAAGAATATATTGGGGTTACAAATACCCTCATTTCTTGCTACTGCCATATAGTGCCATTGTCTGACTGGGAATTCCAAGAATATATTGGGGTTACAAATACCCTCATTTCTTGCTACTGCCATATAGTGCCATTGTCTGACTGGGAATTCCAAGAATATATTGGGGTTACAAATACCCTCATTTCTTGCTACTGCCATATAGTGCCATTGTCTGACTGGGAATTCCAAGAATATATTGGGGTTATAAATACCCTCATTTCTTGCTACTGCCATATAGTGCCAGTTTCTGACTGAGAATTCAAAGAATATATTGGGGTTACAAATACCTTCAAGTCCTGCCACTGACACATAGTGCCATTGTCTGACTGGGAATTCCAATAATATATTGGGGTTACAAATACCTTCAAGTCCTGCCACTGACATATAGTGCCAGTTTCTGACTGGGAATTCAAAGAATATATTCGGGTTACAAATACCCTCATTTCTTGCTACTGCCATATAGTGCCATTGTCTGACTGGGAATTCCAAGAATATATTGGGGTTACAAATACCCTCATTTTTTGCTACTGCCATATAGTGCCAGTTTCTGACTGGGAATTCAAAGAATATTGGGGTTACAAATACCTTCAAGTCCTGCCACTGACATATAGTGCCATTGTCTGACTGGGAATTCCAAGAATATATTGGGGTTACAAATACCTTCAAGTCCTACCACTGCCATATAGTGCCAGTTTCTGACTGGGAATTCAAAGAATATATTGGGGGTTACAAATACCCTCATTTCTTGAAACTGCCATATAGTGCCAGTTTCTGACTGGGAATTCAAAAAATATATTGGGGTTACAAATACCTTCAATTCCTGCCACTGACATATAGTGCCATTGTCTGACTGGGAATTCAAGAATATATTGGGTTTACAAATACCTCATTTCTTGCTACTGCCATATAGTGCCATTGTCTGACTGGGAATTCCAGAATATATTGGGGTTACAAATACCCTCATTTCTTGCTACTGCCATATAGTGCCATTGTCTGACTGGGAATTCCAAGAATATATTGGGGTTACAAATACCCTCATTTCTTGCTACTGCCATATAGTGCCATTGTCTGACTGGGAATCCAAGAATATATTGGGGTTACAAATACCCTCATTTCTTGCTACTGCCATATAGTGCCATTGTCTGACTGGGAATTCCAAGAATATATTGGGGGTTACAAATACCCTCATTTCTTGCTACTGCCATATAGTGCCATTGTCTGACTGGGAATTCCAAGAATATATTGGGGTTACAATACCTTCAAGGTCCTGCCACTGACATATAGTGCCAGTTTCTGACTGGGAATTCCAAGAATATATTGGGGTTACAAATACCCTCATTTCTTGCTACTGCCATATAGTGCCATTGTCTGACTGGGAATTCCAAGAATATATTGGGGTTACAAATACCCTCATTTCTTGCTACTGCCATATAGTGCCATTGTCTGACTGGGAATTCCAAGAATATATTGGGTTACAAATACCCTCATTTCTTGCTACTGCCATATAGTGCCAGTTTCTGACTGGGAATTCAAAGAATATATTGGGGTTACAAATACCTTCAAGTCCTGCCACTGACACATAGTTCCATTGTCTGACTGGGAATTCAAAGAATATATTGGGGTTACAAATACCTTCAAGTCCTGCCACTGACATATAGTGCCATTGTCTGACTGGGAATTCCAAGAATATATTGGGGTTACAAATACCCTCATTTCTTGCTACTGCCATATAGTGCCATTGTCTGACTGGGAATTCCAAGAATATATTGGGGTTATAAATACCCTCATTTCTTGCTACTGCCATATAGTGCCAGTTTCTGACTGAGAATTCAAAGAATATATTGGGGTTACAAATACCTTCAAGTCCTCGCCACTGACATATAGTGCCATTGTCTGACTGGGAATTCCAAGAATATATTGGGGTTACAAATACCCTCATTTCTTGCTACTGCCATATAGTGCCATTGTCTGACTGGGAATTCCAAGAATATATTGGGGTTACAAATACCCTCATTTCTTGCTACTGCCATATAGTGCCAGTTTCTGACTGGGAATTCAAAGAATATATTGGGGTTACAAATACCCTCATTTCTTGCTACTGCCATATAGTGCCATTGTCTGACTGGGAATTTAAAGAATATATTCGGGTTACAAATACCCTCATTTCTTGCTACTGCCATATAGTGCCATTGTCTGACTGGGAATTCCAAGAATATATTGGGGTTACAAATACCCTCATTTCTTGCTACTGCCATATAGTGCCAGTTTCTGACTGGGAATTCAAAGAATATATTGGGGTTACAAATACCTTCAAGTCCTGCCACTGACATATAGTGCCATTGTCTGACTGGGAATTCCAAGAATATATTGGGGTTACAAATACCTTCAAGTCCTACCACTGCCATATAGTGCCAGTTTCTGACTGGGAATTCAAAGAATATATTGGGGTTACAAATACCCTCATTTCTTGAAACTGCCATATAGTGCCAGTTTCTGACTGGGAATTCAAAGAATATATTGGGGTTACGAATACCTTCAAGTCCTGCCACTGACATATAGTGCCATTGTCTGACTGGGAATTCCAAGAATATATTGGGGTTACAAATACCTTCAAGTCCTACCACTGCCATATAGTGCCATTGTCTGACTGGGAATTCCAAGAATATAGTGGGGTTACAAATACCCTCATTTCTTGCTACTGCCATATAGTGCCATTGTCTGACTGGGAATTCCAAGAATATATTGGGGTTACAAATACCTTCAAGTCCTGCCACTGACATATAGTGCCAGTTTCTGACTGGGAATTCCAAGAATATATTGGGGTTACAAATACCCTCATTTCTTGCTACTGCCATATAGTGCCATTGTCTGACTGGGAATTCCAAGAATATATTGGGGTTACAAATACCCTCATTTCTTGCTACTGCCATATAGTGCCATTGTCTGACTGGGAATTCCAAGAATATATTGGGGTTACAAATACCCTCATTTCTTGCTACTGCCATATAGTGCCAGTTTCTGACTGGGAATTCAAAGAATATATTGGGGTTACAAATACCTTCAAGTCCTGCCACTGACACATAGTTCCATTGTCTGACTGGGAATTCAAAGAATATATTGGGGTTACAAATACCTTCAAGTCCTGCCACTGACATATAGTGCCATTGTCTGACTGGGAATTCCAAGAATATATTGGGGTTACAAATACCCTCATTTCTTGCTACTGCCATATAGTGCCATTGTCTGACTGGGAATTCCAAGAATATATTGGGGTTATAAATACCCTCATTTCTTGCTACTGCCATATAGTGCCAGTTTCTGACTGAGAATTCAAAGAATATATTGGGGTTACAAATACCTTCAAGTCCTGCCACTGACATATAGTGCCATTGTCTGACTGGGAATTCCAAGAATATATTGGGGTTACAAATACCCTCATTTCTTGCTACTGCCATATAGTGCCATTGTCTGACTGGGAATTCCAAGAATATATTGGGGTTACAAATACCCTCATTTCTTGCTACTGCCATATAGTGCCAGTTTCTGACTGGGAATTCAAAGAATATATTGGGGTTACAAATACCCTCATTTCTTGCTACTGCCATATAGTGCCATTGTCTGACTGGGAATTTAAAGAATATATTCGGGTTACAAATACCCTCATTTCTTGCTACTGCCATATAGTGCCATTGTCTGACTGGGAATTCCAAGAATATATTGGGGTTACAAATACCCTCATTTCTTGCTACTGCCATATAGTGCCAGTTTCTGACTGGGAATTCAAAGAATATATTGGGGTTACAAATACCTTCAAGTCCTGCCACTGACATATAGTGCCATTGTCTGACTGGGAATTCCAAGAATATATTGGGGTTACAAATACCTTCAAGTCCTACCACTGCCATATAGTGCCAGTTTCTGACTGGGAATTCAAAGAATATATTGGGGTTACAAATACCCTCATTTCTTGAAACTGCCATATAGTGCCAGTTTCTGACTGGGAATTCAAAGAATATATTGGGGTTACGAATACCTTCAAGTCCTGCCACTGACATATAGTGCCATTGTCTGACTGGGAATTCCAAGAATATATTGGGGTTACAAATACCTTCAAGTCCTACCACTGCCATATAGTGCCATTGTCTGACTGGGAATTCCAAGAATATAGTGGGGTTACAAATACCCTCATTTCTTGCTACTGCCATATAGTGCCAGTTTCTGACTGGGAATTCAAAGAATATATTGGGGTTACAAATACCTTCAAGTCCTGCCACTGACATATAGTGCCATTGTCTGACTGGGAATTCCAAGAATATATTGGGTTTACAAATACCCTCATTTCTTGCTACTGCCATATAGTGCCATTGTCTGACTGGGAATTCCAAGAATATATTGGGGTTAAAATACCCTCATTTCTTGCTACTGCCATATAGTGCCATTGTCTGACTGGGAATTCCAAGAATATATTGGGGTTACAAATACCCTTATTTCTTGCTACTGCCATATAGTGCCATTGTCTGACTGGGAATTCCAAGAATATATTGGGTTACAAATACCTTCAAGTCCTGCCACTGACATATAGTGCCAGTTTCTGACTGGGAATTCCAAGAATATATTGGGGTTACAAATACCCTCATTTCTTGCTACTGCCATATAGTGCCATTGTCTGACTGGGAATTCCAAGAATATATTGGGGTTACAAATACCCTCATTTCTTGCTACTGCCATATAGTGCCATTGTCTGACTGGGAATTCCAAGAATATATTGGGGTTACAAATACCCTCATTTCTTGCTACTGCCATATAGTGCCAGTTTCTGACTGGGAATTCAAAGAATATATTGGGGTTACAAATACCTTCAAGTCCTGCCACTGACACATAGTTCCATTGTCTGACTGGGAATTCAAAGAATATTTTGGGGTTACAAATACCTTCAAGTCCTGCCACTGACATATAGTGCCATTGTCTGACTGGGAATTCCAAGAATATATTGGGGTTACAAATACCCTCATTTCTTGCTACTGCCATATAGTGCCATTGTCTGACTGGGAATTCCAAGAATATATTGGGGTTATAAATACCCTCATTTCTTGCTACTGCCATATAGTGCCAGTTTCTGACTGAGAATTCAAAGAATATATTGGGGTTACAAATACCTTCAAGTCCTGCCACTGACACATAGTGCCATTGTCTGACTGGGAATTCCAATAATATATTGGGGTTACAAATACCTTCAAGTCCTGCCACTGACATATAGTGCCATTGTCTGACTGGGAATTCCAAGAATATATTGGGGTTACAAATACCCTCATTTCTTGCTACTGCCATATAGTGCCATTGTCTGACTGGGAATTCCAAGAATATATTGGTGTTACAAATACCCTTATTTCTTGCTACTGCCATATAGTGCCAGTTTCTGACTGGGAATTCAAAGAATATATTGGGGTTACAAATACCTTCAAGTCCTGCCACTGACACATAGTTCCATTGTCTGACTGGGAATTCAAAGAATATTTTGGGGTTACAAATACCTTCAAGTCCTGCCACTGACATATAGTGCCATTGTCTGACTGGGAATTCCAAGAATATATTGGGGTTACAAATACCCTCATTTCTTGCTACTGCCATATAGTGCCAGTTTCTGACTGGGAATTCAAAATGCGCAAGGCTCCCGGAAAGGGACATGGACAAGGCCGTGGGCGAGGTCGGGGGAATGGTTCTGGGGAGCAAGGTAGCAGTGAAGCCACAGGGCGTCCCGTGCCTACTCCTGTGGGGCAGCAAGCATTGCGCCGTTCCACAGTGCCAGGGTTGCTTGCCACATTAACTAAACTGCAGGGTACAAACCTTAGTAGGCCCGAGAACCAGGAACAGGTCTTGCAATGGCTGTCGGATAACGCTTACAGCACATTGTCCAGCAGCCAGTCAGGCTCTGCCTCCTCTCCTCCTATTACCCAACAGTCTTGGCCTCCTTCCTCCCAAAATTTCCAAGCTTCACAGAACAATAACCCCAACTGTCCCTGCTCCCCAGAGCTGTTCTCCGCTCCTTTCATTGTCCCTCAACCTGCCCCTCCATTTCACGATTCCACGGACCTAACAGAGGAGCATCTGTGTCCAGATGCTCAAACACTAGAGTCTCCTCCATCTCCGTTCGATTTGGTGGTGGATGACCAGCAACCCACCCTCATCGACGACGATGTGATGCAGTTGCCGTCAGGGCATCCAGTTGACATGCGCATTGTGCGGGAGGAGAAGATGAGACAGGAGTTGGAAGAGGAAGTGGTGGATGATGAGGACACTGACCCGACCTGGACAGGGGGGATGTCAAGCGGGGAAAGTAGTGTGGATGTTGAGGCAGGTGCAGCACCAAAAAGGGTAGCTAGAGGCAGAGGCAGAGGTCAGCAGCTTAGGCGAAGCCAGGCCACACCCGGAATCTCCCAAGATGTTCCAGTATGTACCCAGCCCCGAAAAACTCCCACCTCGAGGGCACGTTTCTCGAAGGTGTGGTGTTTTTTCAAGGAATGCACCGAGGACAGATATAGTGTTGTCTGCACAATTTGCCTCTCGAAATTGATTAGGGGCTCTGAGAAGAGCAACCTGTCCACCACTTCAATGCGCCGTCATTTGGAATTCAAGCACTGGAATCAGTGGCAGGCAGCAACGGCAGGACAAAGGCCGCCTGCCGTTCACGCCACCTCCTCTGCCTCTGCCACTGCCACTGCTCACTGTGCTGGCGATGCACTCCAGAGGACGAGCCAGGACACCATTTCATCTGCCTCCGCCACTTTGTTGACTTCTTCCTCATCCTCCCCTGTTCCTGTCTTATCTCCTTCTCCTGCACCATCAAAGGCACCATCAGGCGCTTCTTTACAACAACCCACCATCTCTCAGACATTGGAGCGGCGGCAGAAATACACCGCTAACCACCCACACGTGCAAGCCTTGAACGCCAACATCGCTAAACTGCTGGCCCAGGAGATGTTGGCGTTCCGGCTTGTTGAAACTCCCGCCTTCCTGGACCTGATGGCAACTGCGGCACCTCGCTATGCCGTCCCTAGCCGTCACTACTTCTCCCGGTGTGCCGTCCCCGCCTTGCAACAGCACGTGTCACTCAACATCAGGCGGGCCCTTAGTTCCGCGCTTTGAGCAAAGGTCCACTTGACCACCGACGCGTGGACAAGTGCATGCGGACAGGGACGCTACATTTCACTGACGGCACACTGGGTGAATGTAGTTGAGGCTGGGACAGCTTCCCAAACTGGCCCGGTGTACCTCGTCTCCCCGCCTAACATTCCTGGCAGGGACACGAGAAGAACACCCCCCTCCTCCTCCTCCTCCACCGCCTCCTCCTCCGCCACCGCCTCCTCCTCCGCTGTTAGATTGACCCCAGCTACGAGTTGGAAATGTTGCAGCACTGGCGTTGGTAGACGTCAGCAGGCCGTGCTGAAGCTGATCAGCTTGGGGGACAGACAGCACACTGCCTCCGAGGTGAGGGATGCCCTCCTCGATGAGACGGCAATATGGTTTGAGCCGCTGCACCTGGGCCCAGGCATGGTCGTTTGTGATAACGGCCGGAACCTGGTAGCAGCTCTGGAGCTTGCCGGACTCCAACATGTTCCATGCCTGGCCCACGTCTTCAACCTAGTGGTGCAACGTTTCCTAAAGAGCTACCCCAATGTTCCAGAGCTACTGGTGAAAGTGTGGCGCATGTGCGCCCACTTTCGCAAGTCGACAGTAGCCGCTGCTAGCTTAAAATCTCTCCAGCAACGCCTGCATGTGCCACAACACCGGCTTTTGTGCGACGTCCCACACGCTGGAACTCAACGTTTCAGATGTTGAATAGAGTGGTTGAGTAGCAGAGACCTTTGATGGAATACCAGCTACAAAACCCTAGGGTGCCACAAAGTCAGCTGCCTCAGTTTCTCATCCATGAGTGGCCATGGATGAGAGACCTTTGTGACATCCTACGGGTGTTTGAGGAGTCCACAAGGAGGGTAAGCTCTGAGGATGCGATGGTGAGCCTTACAATCCCGCTCTTGTGTGTTCTGAGAATCCCTGATTGACATCAGGGATAACTCAGATCACACAGAGGAGTCAGGGATAGCATCCGATCCGTCACAGCTGGAGAGTAGGTCCACACATCTGTCCGCTTCATCGCGTTTAATGGAGGAGGAGGAGGAGGAGGAAGAAGAGTTGTCCGATGATGTGATGGTGATACAGGAGGCTTCCGGGCAACTTCGAATCGTCCCATTGTTGCAGCGCGGATGGGTAGACATGGACGATGAGGAGGAAATGGAGATTGAACTTTCCGGTGGGGCCAGAGGAGTCATGCCAACTAACACTGTGGCAGACATGGCTGAGTTCATGTTGGGGTGCTTTACAACCGACAAGCGTATTGTCAAAATCATGGAGGACAACCAGTACTGGATCTTTGCTATCCTTGACCCCCGGTATAAAAACAACATCTCCTCTTTTATTCCGGTAGAGGGGAGGGCCAATCGCATCAATGCTTGCCACAAGCAATTGGTGCAGAATATGATGGAGATGTTTCCAGCATGTGACGTTGGCGGCAGGGAGGGCAGTTCCTTCAGTAGGCGACCAAGTTCTCACCGGTCCACACAAACGAGGGGCACACTGTCTAAGGTCTGGGACACCTTGATGGCACCCCCTCGCCAAAGTGCCGCCACGGAGGGTCCTAGTGTCACCAGGCGTGAGAAGTATAGGCGCATGTTGCGGGAATACCTTTCCGACCACAGCCCTGTCCTCTCCGATCCCTCTGCGCCCTACACGTATTGGGTGTCGAAGTTGGACCTGTGGCTTGAACTTGCCCTATATGCCTTGGAGGTGCTGTCCTGTCCTGCCGCCAGCGTCCTATCTGAGAGGGTGTTCAGTGCAGCCGGTAGCATCATCACTGACAAGCGCACCTGTCTGTCAGCTGAGAGTGCCGACCGGCTCACTTTGATAAAAATGAACCACCACTGGATAGAGCCTTCATTTTCGTGCCCACCTGTGTAAAGCACCCCAACATGAAACTCCATGTCTGTGCTCAACCTCTCCAATTCCTCCGCATCCTCATACTCATCCACCATAAGCGTTGCACAATTCTGCTAATACTAGGCTCCCTCCACCCTGATTTCCCCCAACTCTGCTGGTTAGAGGCTCCCTCCACCCTGATTTCCCCCAACTCTGCTGGATAGAGGCTCCCTCCACCCTGATTTCCCCCAACTCTGCTGGTTAGAGGCTCCCTCCACCCTGATTTCCCCCAACTCTGCTGGTTAGAGGCTCCCTCCACCCTGATTTCCCACAACTCTGCTGGTTAGAGGCTCCCTCCACCATGAATTTGCCCAAACTGGGGTTTTTAGAGGCTCCCTCCACCATGAATTTCCCAAAACTTGGCTGTTTAGAGGCTCCTTCCACCATGAATTGGTCCAAACTGGGCTGTTTAGAGGCTCCCTCCACCATGAATTTGGCCAAACTGGGGTTTTTAGAGGCTCCCTCCACCATGAATTGGTCCAAACTGGGGTTTTTAGAGGCTCCCTCCACCATGAATTTCCCAAAACTTGGCTGTTTAGAGGCTCCCTCCACCATGAATTGGTCCAAACTGGGCTGGTTAGAGGCTCCCTCCACCATGAATTTCCCAAAACTTGGCTGTTTAGATGCTCCCTCCACCATGAAGTGGTCCAAACTGGGCTGGTTAGAGGCTCCCTCCACCATGAATTGGTCCAAACTGGGCTGGTTAGAGGCTCCCTCCACCATAAATTTCCCAAAACTTGGCTGTTTAGAGGCTCCCTCCACCATGAATTGGTCCAAACTGGGCTGGTTAGAGGCTCCCTCCACCATGAATTTCCCAAAACATGGCTGTTTAGAGGCTCCCTCCACCATGAATTGGTCCAAACTGGGCTGGTTAGAGGCTCCCTCCACCATGAATTTCCCAAAACTTGGCTGTTTAGAGGCTCCCTCCAACATGAATTGGTCCAAACTGGGCTGGTTAGAGGCTCCCTCCACCATGAATTGGTCCAAACTGGGCTGGTTAGAGGCTCCCTCCACCATGAATTTGGCCAAACTGTGGTTTTTAGAGGCTCCCTCTACCATGAATTTGGCCAAACTGGGGTTTTTAGAGGCTCCCTCCACCATGAATTTCCCAAAACTTGGCTGTTTAGAGGCTCCCTCCACCATGAATTTCCCACAACTGTGCTAGTTAGAGGCTCCCTCCACCATGAATTGGTCCTAACTGGGGTTTTTAGAGGCTCCCTCCACCATGAATTTGGCCAAACTGTGGTTTTTAGAGGCTCCCTCCACCATGAATTTGGCCAAACTGTGGTTTTTAGAGGCTCCCTCCACCATGAATTTAGCCAAACTGGGGTTTTTAGAGGCTCCCTCCACCATGAATTGGTCCAAACTGGGGTTTTTAGAGGCTCCCTCCACCATGAATTTCCCAAAACTTGGCTGTTTAGAGGCTCCCTCCACCATGAATTGGTCCAAACTGGGCTGGTTAGAGGCTCCCTCCACCATGAATTTGGCCAAACTGTGGTTTTTAGAGGCTCCCTCCACCATGAATTTGCCCAAACTGGGCTGTTTAGAGGCTCCCTCCACCATGAATTTGCCCAAACTCTGCTGGTTAGAGGCTCAATCCACCCTGATTTTCAAAACAAATGTTGGTGCCAACCTCAACTTACTACAAGGGCCAAATTCACTGCTGGTGACAAGCTCTCCTCACTCCAAGTGCCAAATACACATGTTTCAAGGTGTTTTCCTACTGTCTGAGAGGTGGTATTGAGTGTGTAAAGTGTGTAGTTGTTAGGCTGTGATGTTGGGGTAATAGAGGGTCTTTGGTGTGTTAGATGCCCCCAGACATGCTTCCTCTGCTGTCCCAGTGTCATTCCAGAGGTGTTGGCATCATTTCCTGGGGTGTCATAGTGGACTTGGTGACCCTCCAGACACGGATTTGGGTTTCCCCTTAACGAGTATATGTTCCCCATAGACTATAATGGGGTTCGAAACCCGTTCGAACACACGAACAGTGAGCGGCTGTTCGAATCGAATTTCGAACCTCGAACATTTTAGTGTTCGCTCATCTCTAATAATGAGGAGGATAGTAGAATATTACAAGGGGATCTAAGGAAGCTGGAAGCATGGGTGGAGACTTGGCAAATTAAGTTTAATGTTGACAAATGTAAAGTAATGCACTTTGGGTGACGTAATAAAATGTATGACTATGTACTTAATAGTAAATTACTGGGTAAGACTGCCAATGAGAAAGACTTGGAGATTTTGTTGGAAAGCAAGCTTACCTTTAGTGACCAGTGTCAGACAGCTGCTGCCAAGGCAAATAAAATTATGGGATTCATCAAAAGAGGTCTAGATTCTCATGATGAGGACATAGTTATGCCTCTAAACAAATCACTGGTACGGCCACATTTAGAATATTGTGCGCAATTATGGGTCCCGATTTACAAGAAGGACATACAGTTAGGGCCAGAAATATTTGGACAGTGACACAATTTTCGCTAGTTGGGCTCTGCATGCCACCACATTGGTTTTGAAATGAAACCTCTACAACAGAATTCAAGTGCAGATTGTAACGTTTAGTTTGAAGGGTTGAACAAAAATATCTGATAGAAAATGTAGGAATTGTACACATTTCTTTACAAACACTCCACATTTTAGGAGCTCAAAAGTAATTGGACAAATAAACATAACCCAAACAAAATATTTTTATTTTCAATATTTTGTTGCAAATCCTTTGGAGGCAATCACTGCCTTAAGTCTGGAACCCATGGACATCACCAAACGCTGGGTTTTCTCCTTCTTAATGCTTTGCCAGGCCTTTACAGCTGCAGCCTTCAGGTCTTGCTTGTTTGTGGGTCTTTCCGCCTTAAGTCTGAATTTGAGCAAGTGAAATGCATGCTCAGTTGGGTTAAGATCTGGTGATTGACTTGGCCATTGCAGAATGTTCCACTTTTTTGCACTCATGAACTCCTGGGTAGCTTTGGCTGTATGCTTGGGGTCATTGTCCATCTGTACTATGAAGCGCCGTCCGATCAACTTGGCAGCATTTGGCTGAATCTGGGCTGAAAGTATATCCCGATACACTTCAGAATTCATCCGGATACTCTTGTCTGCTGTTATGTCATCAATAAACACAAGTGACCCAGTGCCATTGAAAGCCATGCATGCCCATGCCATCACGTTGCCTCCACCATGTTTTACAGAGGATGTGGTGTGCCTTGGATCATGTGCCATTCCCTTTCTTCTCCAAACTTTTTTCTTCCCATCATTCTGGTACAGGTTGATCTTTGTCTCATCTGTCCATAGAATACTTTTCCAGAACTGAGCTGGCTTCTTGAGGTGTTTTTCAGCAAATTTAACTCTGGCCTGTCTATTTTTGGAATTGATGAATGGTTTGCATCTAGATGTGAACCCTTTGTATTTACTTTCATGGAGTCTTCTCTTTACTGTTGACTTAGAGACAGATACACCTACTTCACTGAGAGTGTTCTGGACTTCAGTTGATGTTGTGGACGGGTTCTTCTTGACCAAAGAAAGTATGCGGCGATCATCCACCACTGTTGTCATCCGTGGACGCCCAGGCCTTTTTGAGTTCCCAAGCTCACCAGTCAATTCCTTTTTTCTTAGAATGTACCCGACTGTTGATTTTGCTACTCCAAGCATGTCTGCTATCTCTCTGATGGATTTTTTCTTTTTTTCAGCCTCAGGATGTTCTGCTTCACCTCAATTGAGAGTTCCTTTGACCGCATGTTGTCTGGTCACAGCAACAGCTTCCAAATGCAAAACCACACACCTGGAATCAACCCCAGACCTTTTAACTACTTCATTGATTACAGGTTTACGAGGGAGACGCCTTCAGAGTTAATTGCAGCCCTTAGAGTCCATTGTCCAATTACTTTTGGTCCCTTGAAAAAGAGGAGGCTATGCATTACAGAGCTATGATTCCTAAACCTTTTCTCCGATTTGGATGTGGAAACTCTCATATTGCAGCTGGGAGTGTGCACTTTCAGCCCATATTATATATATAATTGTATTTCTGAACATGTTTTAGTAAACAGATAAAATAACAAAACTTGTGTCACTGTCCAAATATTTCTGGCCCTAACTGTAAGTGAACTTGAAAAAAAGTGCAAATACTGACAACCAAAATGATTAGGGGAAAGGGTGGATTGGAGTACAACGATAGATTAACAAATTTACGGTTATTTAGTTTAGGGTATGTTCACACATCAGTATGCCATCAGTCCGTTTGAATTCATGCCATTTCTTAATTCTTCCCATAAAGTCCTTTGAGGCTAATACCCCACATTTTGGAAAAGCTGATTTATTTTTGCAAATTTGCTGCAGGTTTTTGAGCCAAAGCTAGGAATGAGAAAGGGGAAATGTATAAGCGTTTCCTAGATAGTTTATTCTTTTGGTGGCCACTACTAGGTTTGTTTTAAAAAAAAAAAAAAAAAAAATGCAGCAAAATCTGTAACAAAAAAGGATCATTTCCACAATGTGGGGCCGCAGCCTAAATCAGATTTTCTATTCTACACAAATAACTAGATTTTCTTTTTGCCAACCATTAGAAAAAAAATGACTGATCAGCAGGGATGCAGCTATGAGGGCTGCAGTGGTAACAATCGCTACCCAGCCTATTGCTCACCACAATATCTACCTCTGGTCTTGCCTGACTACGCTTAACAACTATTGTTCTCTGTTATCTGCCACTACTAGTAAAACTTGGTTTATTTCTTTTATTACATCTCATCCCATTGTTAGGGTAACTATAGGGAATCTGTTGTAGGTTCCTGTGAGGGGCGTCCTTGTAAGGATGTTACTCTGGGGTTAGGCAGGTTCAGTCAGGGAGTCTGTTAGGGAAAGTTTCCCAATCTGTTTCTTCCCGCATTCCTGGATTTGCACCCAGCCGTAACCAATCTAGGTCAGAGGTTGCAGGGACGTTGGGAACTCTCCTTGGCCACGGATTTCTGGGAGCTCAAGGTCAGTGTCTTACAGCAGACTTATAATTTAATGGGGGAAACAATAATGGAGTTTTGCAGATTAATAAAACAGATACTTGCAAATAATAACATACATCATAACATCACAGAAAAACCCTTTAATAGAATCACTGTGGGAATACGTCTAACAAAAAAAAACAATAGATTTTATATTGCATATGCTTACTGGCTGCTCTATACTATAGCATACATGGTATAGATATCCATATGATTAACAATAGGGCATATGGAGAGGGTTTGTTGGGAATGTGATGAGACAACTGCTTTAAAGGAGTTGTACCAAATTCTGGATAATCCCATCCACAAACTGCAGAAAAAAATTCTGCAGTGGAAAATCACAGCATGTCAATTATACCCCAGGAAACTCTGGCATTTTCCATATAGGTATAATAGGGACAGAAAGTCCGCAGAGGAAAACTGCGAAAATGCTAAATGCTGCAGAAAAAAAGCAATGTGTTTCTATCCATTTTTTTTTTTTTTTTTTTTTTGCTATGGGAGGACTTAGTCTAAAAGGGTTATCCAGTTTAAAAAGCTGATTACCTATCCTAAGTTTTGTTTGTGGGATACAAAGATACATTTCCGGTCAACAAGGGCACAACCTTGATGCCTATACAGCTAATACTGAGTTCAGTGAGTCTTTAAATCTATGTTCCGTCTGATTCCCTTAGCAGAAGCCTTGTGCAGAAGTAATATATGTGTATGTCTCAAACCTTTACAACTATGGAAACAATGAAACAGAGAAGAGAAATCTATAACAATATAACGCAAAATGAATCAACACAAACTGGGATATTCATTCGGAAAAAAAAAACAAAACCTAACACTGTAAACAACTTAAGCCATGTTCGTAATATACATACTACAGCAAATCTAAACTTCCTGAACCCATAATATTTTTATTGTGTGATAGGCAGGATTGACTGCGGAAGGGGCAGTTTGAGGGTAGTAAGGGCCCCGGGCTGTTCAGAAAGCTTGGGCCTCACCCCATTCATGCTAAAGATCCCTGTGACTGAATAATGTCCAATGGTTTCTCATAGTGACCACAATGTGTATCCATCAATGCAGTATAATGTCCCAAATCAGCCCTCCATGCAGTATAATGTCCCATAGTAACCTCTCCACCCAGTATACAGTCCCCTGGTAACTCCTACACACAGTAAATTGTACCATAGGGATGAATAAACTGGTTATCTTTATGAATTCTTTAGAAAATTTTGATAACTGCAAGCAGGATTTATAAAATAAAATAAAAAAAGAGCATAAAAATGTATCAAATATGTCAACCATCAAGCTTCACAGTGTACATATCAGTAATTGGAACTTCCATACTAGTTAAAGCCAACAATTATAAAGAATTTTGAAAAATCGATTTCTACACAACTTAGTATAAAGCACATTCAAGAGTGTTTGCCCTTGGCAGATCAGCTGTGTTGAAATCATAACCCTGTACAACTTTTACTATTCCTTGCAGCCCAGATGCAATCTTGCTGTAAGGGTGCATTCACACTGAGTAAACGCTAGCTTATTTTGTAGAGTAAAATTACACTTGTAAATTTTGCTATCCCATTGACTTCAATGATATTTTTTTACAAGTGTAAAAATACGCCTGTAAAAAATACGCCTGTAAAAAATACGCCTGTAAAAATACGCCTGTAAAATGTCATTGAAGTCAATGGGATAGCAAAATTTACAAGTGTAATTTTACTTTACAAAATAAGCTAGCGTTTACTCAGTGTGAATGCACCCTAAGTTTGTATCTGTCCAAAGGAATATGTCAAGTTATGTCCAGTTAGAATTTCCAGCACGCCTTCACAATGCAAGTCTTCATTCTTTGTGAGAACTGTTTCTTGCGGCATCGCTCTCTTCTTCCCTTGGGGCCAGAGCGGTAATGAAAAAATCAAACCTTAAAGCACACCTGCCATCCATTTTTATTTTGTGATAGATTACTCAACTAAGCCACGATTAAACCTTTACTATTTACATCCATGGAAGGCAGGTAGAATTAAAATAAAAGTTACAATGAATATCCTTCTCATTCCCCCTACGCCCAAACAGCAGCACAAGATGGGGTATTCCTGCCCCTGTGTACTGTTAGGACAGGTGGAACTTTTAATAAACTAACAAGTTACCCTCCCATAAAAGGTCCCGGAGACCTCCCCCTCCCTGTGTTTTTTTCTGTCCTGTTACCAAGACAGGTGGAGGGAGAGGTCTCCTCCTCTCCCACACGTTTTTCTTGGGGAATCTCCTTTTTCTAGCCCCCCCCCCCGTTTGGGTCTTACCTGGGGTGTGGGGCTTCTTTCTGGTCTTCTGTGCGGCGCCTTCCCCCTCCCCCGGCCTGGGTAGACATGCTCCAGCCTCCGGGGGGGAGAGGTAGTGAGAGGCGGCATCTTCTATGTCTTCGGCGCTGCGGCGCCGCACGCTCCCGGCTCTCCCCCGCCGCCTGAGGGGATTCTCCGGCGGCCGGGGGAGGAACTTTGTGCCGCTGTTCCTTGTTTCCGCCGCGGGCACTGCTAGGGTGCTCCGCGGACTTCCGCTCTCCCCGCGCATGCGCGGGAATCCTTTTCGCGCATGCGCGGTCCATCTTCCCCGCGCGGCCAGGGATTGGGAGCGCTTTTCAGCGTTTCTCATCCCCTGTTTTGGCTAATTTTAAGGGGGAAGTGTCCCCCCTCCTCTCCAGCCTCCTAGCCAGCTTAGGCTAAGAGTAATTTGTGCCCTCAATCTTGACTCAGGCCGAGGGGATGGAAGGGGCGGAGCTAGCAGGTCTCCGCCCCCCCCCCCCCTTTTTCGGCCTATTTAGTCCTGGTCTGCCCAGAGTAGGTTGCCTGTCTGCTTAGCTTGCAGGTTCCTACTGTTTCCTGGGCAACCAGAAAGTAGAAGAATTTCCTAGACACTTCAGGTGCTCTGAATCCCATTTAAAGGTGATGTATCCCCCCTGGTGGGCTCTGAGGGTAGAAGCTGTAAAGGTGAGGAAAATAATGAGTAATATGTTTTTCCTTAGATGTCATCCTCCTCCTCTGTGGCTGATAACCCTAAAAGGAAGGCTTCCAGTAAACGCCGCCACCTTGCCTGTGTTAAATGCGAAGTCCCCTTACCTGATGGCTACGCATATCAATGCTGTCGCGGGTGTCGAGGTCCCCCCTCAGAAGACACTTCGGTCCGTGACGTAGTCGGTTGGGTGAGGGAATTTGTCGAGGAGTCAATGAGAGAGATGAAGGTCTCGATCTCTCAGTTATCTAAGAGACCGCGTTTGGATTCGCCTCCTTCTCTTCCACCGATGGAGGGTCTCCAAATCTTGGACGAGGTATCCTCAGAAGAGGACAACCTGGACCCAACTAAGCCGGTCTTCTCGGTGGATAGGATGCCCAAACTGCTAAAAGTAGTTCGGGCTAAAGAGTTAGAGGAGGCTACTGAGGAGACTCCGTCTACCTCTCTCAGAGCCTTCAGGGCGGACCCAGACTTGGTCAAAAGGCTCGAGGCTGAATGGCGGTTCCCTGAACGCCCATTCATTGCTTCTAGACGCTTTAGGTCTCTCTTTCCCCTATCCGAGGCACAATCTAGCTCCTGGGGCCCTCCGCCCAAAGTTGACATTGCCGTCTCCATATTGTCAAAGCGTACGGTAGTACCAGCGGAGGATGGCTCTAACCTCCAGGATGTGATGGATCGGAGGGCGGAGGGGTCCCTGAGGCGTATATACGCCTCTTCCTCAGCACAAGCCTCAGTGGGCATTGCGGCTAGCGAGGTAGTCGCTAAGCTCCGGTCAGACATCTCAAAACTGGAGAGAGATATTGACTCCGGGGTCCATCGGGACGACTTGCTGTCGGCCATGACAAATATTACCCTCATGTCTGACTATCTCTCGGAGGCGGCCTTCTACCAGGTCAAGTTGGCCGCAAGAACCATGGCGTTGTCCACCGCCGCAAGGCGCCCTCTTTGGCTCAAGCCCTGGAGGGCAGATAACGCCTCCAAATTCAATCTATGCGCCTTGCCATTTGAGCCAGGCAGACTATTTGGGAGTGAACTCGACCGGATAATGGAGGGTCTGGCCGATTCAAAAGGTAAGAACCTGCCCCAGTCTACAGGATCCAGGCAACGATCCTTTCGGGGCTACGCCCCCTCCAGAGGCATGTCGAGAGGCCAGTTTCGTAGGCGCCCCTCGGGCCCAAGAGGCGGTCGTGGTTCCTCCCGTGGTGGTGAAAAGAGAGCCACCTTCTGACTGTCACGATCCCCTTGCCTGCAGGGCCAAGGTGGGGGGTCGTCTTTCCGTACATTTAACCGCCTGGCACCATCATATCCAGGATCCTTGGGTTCTCCAGCTTATACGGGAAGGCTACAAGATAAGCTTCCTTTCCCTTCCTCCAGACAGATGCAGGAGGACCCGCCCTCTTCAGGGCACCAAACAACTTCATCTGCAAAGATCTGTGTTGGAGTATATTGACAAGGCTGCATTGGAACCCGTCCCTCTAGACGAACAAGGGCAAGGCGTCTACTCACCCGTGTTCCTAGTGCTAAAGTCGACCGGAGGGTGGCGCATGATTATCGACCTAAGGTATGTAAATCAATTTATCCACAAGGTCCGGTTCCGGATGGAGACCATAAGATCGGTTCTCCCCTTTCTGCAGCCAGGAGATCTATTTGTCACCTTGGATTTGAGGGACGCATACCTCCATATTCCCATCTATCCTCCACACAGAAAATATTTAAGGATTGCCACATATCTAAACGGAAGATTACATCACTTCCAGTTTACAGCTCTCCCGTTCGGTATAACTTCAGCCCCCCACACCTTTACAAAGGTAGTGGCCCCGGTCATAGCCGCCCTGCGCCTCCAGGGGATATTTATTGTCCCATATTTAGACGATTGGCTGATAAAAGCTCAGTCAAGGGAGCTCCTCGCCACACAGTTGAGCATCACAGTGGCATTTATAAGCGAGCTGGGCTGGCTAGTAAACTGGCAAAAGTCAGTAGTGGTTCCATCTACCCGGATTCAATTCCTAGGGTTCAACTTGGATTCTCTCAGTATGATGATCTCCCTGCCCTCTCCTCGAAAGGAGAAGATTGGTCGAGCGGTTCACTACCTATCCCGAACCAGGAAGGTTACAATCAGGACAGCGATGAAGGTCCTAGGTCTCATGTCCGCGACCATCGAGGCAGTTCCCTGGGCTCTATGGCATATGCGCCCTTTACAGCTCGAGATCCTGAGAGTATGGAACCACAGTCCCTTGGGACTTCAGAAGCCTATCCAGCTTTCCATCAGTGCCCGTCGATCACTACAATGGTGGTCCCAACTCAAAGACGGGAGGTCCACGGTCCAGACCTCCTGGACCCTGTTGACCACAGATGCCTCCCTTACAGGCTGGGGAGCGCATCTGGGGGAGACCCTAATACGGGGAACATGGAACCAGCAGGAGAGAACTCGCTCCTCCAATTGGCGAGAGCTTACGGCAGTTTTTCTGGCACTACGGACTCTGACTCCCCATCTCCAAGGGAAGGCTGTCAGAGTAAGGACAGACAATTCTACAGCCGTCCAATATATCAACAAACAAGGAGGCACCAGGTCCCCCTCCTTGATGCGGGTGACCGACCTGATATTTTCATGGGCGGAGAAGAATTTGTCCCGGCTGTCAGCGGTACATATCAAAGGCCACCTCAACGTCCTGGCAGATCAACTAAGCAGGGGACTAGTGACAACAGCCGAGTGGTCCCTGTCCCCGGAAATTTTCCAACAGCTCACCAGGATATGGGGTCTCCCTGAGGTGGATCTGATGGCGACCCAACACAACGCCAAGGTGGGACGATTTTGCTCCCTGTACCGGGACGGCAATCCCTTGGCGATCGATGCCCTGTCAATACCCTGGAGCTTCAAACTAGCATACGTTTTCCCTCCGATTCCAATGATTCCCAGGGTGTTGGCAAAACTCAGGCAGGACCAGACATCGGCCATTGTCATCATGCCGTTCTGGCCGAAAAGGGCATGGTTTACCCACCTCATGTTAATGAGTCGAGGGACCTACTGGAGGCTTCCGTGTGTCCAAAACCTGGTAACTCTAAACAGTCAGCTCTGCCAGGATCTGGACAGGTTCAACCTCACTGCCTGGAGGTTGACCGCACCGTACGTGGAGACAGAGGATTGTCCCAGGCCGTCTTAAGAACATTGGCCCACTCTAGAGCGGACTCAACCAATCGCAGTTACCAGAGGATCGCTCAAGTATTTAACGATTGGGGAGCCAAGAGGCAGTGTGATACATCAGCCATTGAATCATTCCTGGAGTTTTTACAAGAAGGGCTGGACAAAGGATTGTCCCCAGCTACCTTAAGAGTACATGTCTCGGCTTTATCCGCTCTATTGGGGACCAGACTGTCTCAGAATCCTCTTATAAGGCAATTCCAGAAAGGGGCCTCTAGGCTCCGTCCCCCGGTACGGCCTCCGGCCCCCCAATGGGACTTAGCTGCGGTCCTGCAAGGGCTATGTGGCCCTCCATTTGAACCCTTAACCGAGGTGGACTTCAAGTACCTCTCTTGGAAAGTGACCTTTTTGCTGGCAATCACATCTGCCAAGCGAGTAGGTGAGCTCCAGGCCTTGGCGGCGTCAGAGCCATACACAATCTTTTTTCCAGACAGAGTCCAGCTCAGGTTTGTTCAAGGCTTTCTGCCCAAGGTTCCGTCAGTGGAAAATATAAACCAGACTATAACCTTGCCCACCTTCTTCCCCTCTCCTTCCTCGGAGTGGGAGGAGAAGATGCACAGTTTGGATCTTGTACGAACACTGCAGATATACCTGGATCGAACAGGTCCATTCCGCAAGTCAGAAAACCTGCTCATCAATTTTTTTGGTCACAACAGAGGTGTTAAGGCGTCCAAACCTACCCTGTCAAGGTGGATCAGAGAAGCCATCTCAGTGGCCTTACAGACACAGGGGCTGCAGGTTCCAGAATTTTTGCGGGCCCACGCTACCAGGTCGGTGGCTGCATCCTGGGCAGAGAGGCAGTCCCTCTCAGTAGACCAGATCTGTGCGGCTGCATCTTGGTCTTCCCACTTGACTTTCGCCAGGCACTATAGATTGGACTGGCATATTTCCAAGGCAAAGTCCTTTGGTTATTCTATCCTGACCTCTGCTTGTCAGGATCGCCCTCCCTAGAAGGGGTATTACTTGTTAAATCCCCATCTTGTGCTGCTGTTTGGGCGTAGGGGGAATGGAAGATTATGTAGATAATCTGTTTTCCCTTAGCCCAAACAGCAGCACAAAGCTCCCTCCCTTTTTTCTTAGTATGGATAAGTTAATTAGAGTCTATATGGTACTTGGAGACTAACACAGGGAGGGGGAGGTCTCCGGGACCTTTTATGGGAGGGTAACTTGTTAGTTTATTAAAAGTTCCACCTGTCCTAACAGTACACAGGGGCAGGAATACCCCATCTTGTGCTGCTGTTTGGGCTAAGGGAAAACAGATTATCTACATAATCTTCCATTGTCTTATCTGCCAACGTCTTGTCTCAGAGGCAAGGAGGTAGAGGTACACTTAAATTGTGACTGTTACATGTATGCCTAATTGACTACCTATACTTGTTAACAATGTCTCCTGTTGATAAATATTGTAGACACGTATTGTCAAAACTCCTACAACTTATCAAAAGGGTTAATGGAGTATAGTCACTTTCAAGAATAGCCTATTTTATGTAGCAATTCAACCACTAGTGATTTCTTCCTTCTGAATAACTACATTACCAATTATTTACCCAGTCATCCTTAAAAGACCTTGCTAATAAATTATTCCTGATTAGTAATTTTCCTTTCAGCTAACATTTGTATACAGCGAGATGTCTTGTTTTAGCAGAATTCAGGAATTATTACATGAATGCTTTTCTTGTCTTGTCGTTGGGATGCATTTTAAGGAATTTTTTTAGCGCTTCACTTTTGTTTTTCTCTCAAGAATATTTCATTTAAATTTTTTATTTAAGAAATCCTATTTGATCAAGAATATCTCTTCCTAATCCAAAATAATCTGAGCAGTCTCTAGAGTATGGTATACATTAATAGCATTACTTAGACCTAGTATTAACCTGTAATGTGATGACTTGTGTCTGTATGCTGACAAATATGATGACCGTAATTTGGCCTGAGATCTCAAGGACGTGTAACCAGTTAGAAATCATCATCGTTACGTATGTTAACTCTTAGAAGTAATGTACAATTCCTTAGTATCTAGCCATACTGACCTTATAACTAAGAAAAAACTCCAGCTAAACAAGGTAACAGATACTGTGCAAGAGGGTGATCTCTATCGGCAGACAATGGGGTCAATATATTAAGAATGTCAGGCCAGTTTTACACCAGTCCCCTTCTGGCACTAACTACGCCTGAATTATTAAGAGGCTCCATAAATTTCAGGGATAATTTATTGCAGCATTCTGGTGTGAGTTGTAATATATTTGTCTGTTAAAGGTGTCCCCGCACAAGTCAACTTTGGTCTCCAACCTGCTCCACTCACTTCTATAAAAAGTGGTGAGCAGGGAACATAAGAAGCCATGTACCAAAGATGTGCCCCGTTTACACCCAAAAAAATGACATAGATTGGTTAGTAAATTCTTCCAGTGTTTTTAAACTATTGAACCTCAGACGGACATTACTGAACATAGAATAGCATTCTCAAACCCTCGGATCATCTCGTTTTACAGTAACAATATAATACATTGACTCTTGTTTTTCAGTCAATTAGGCTAATGCAAATGCTGAGTAATAAAGTGAATTTATTAGATAATGCCAAAAGTATTTATGCATACAAATTAAAACAAAGTAAATCTTGTCTATCTTGTCGAAGTTGTGCAACAATGCCCAATGATGGTGGATATCAAGGAGAGAGACAATGCATTTTCCTTAAATATCATATACATATACATATCATATCATATCATATCATATCATATCATATCATATCATATACAGGATGTACTATTACATTCTGACCACTTGGTACGTAGCAAAAATGGACATAATTGTATGTAATGTGATGGCCACCCACTCACTATTTGAGTGGGCAGCATCACAAGCAGGTGTTAGCTATACGAAACACTATATTGCAATGTATAGTACTGAACCAGGGATCTGAGCATCACTGATTCAGGTCTCCTAGTGGGACATAAAAAAGTGCTTAAAAATTCCAAATAAATAAAGTTTGTGAAAAAATTAATAAATGAAGCCCCAAAAATGTCCTTACCATATATAAAATTAATTTTATAAAAAAGCTTAAAAAGTAATAAACAATACTGTGTCTGTGGCTACCCCAATAATAAAACTGAAATGTTATTTAACCTGCACGAATGTAATGATTTTTTTTGCTTTCTTACCTTACAAAATATACTATAAAAAGTGGTCAAAAAGTCATATGTAGCCCAAAACAGTACCAATAAAAAGCACAGGTTTTCCCCACAAAAAATAAGCCCTCAACCAACTCTGTCAGCCAAAAAAAAATGTTATACATCTCAGAAGATGGTGATGCAAAAATAATTGATTTATGTCCCCAAATGGGTGTTTGTTTTGCAAAATTAGCTACATATAATATATATATATATATATATATATATATATATATATATATATATATATATTATCATAGTAATTGTACTGCTCCACAGAGTAAAGGCAACATGTTTCTTATGCTGTACGCTACATGGCAAAAAATTAAAAAAATGAAAAGCTATGCCAGAATTGATGGGCTTTTTTAATCCACCAAAAAAAGAGTTAATAAAAATTGTTCAATGAGTTATAGGCACTCAAAAATGGTGTAATTACATAATGCATCTCATCCCACAAAAAAACAGCCCTTATATGGCCACATCGAGAGAACAATAAAAAAAATATAGTTTGCTCATGTTTTCAACATGGGGTCACTCTTTAGTGGACTCTACTTTACTGGTACCTTAAAGTCTTTGCAAACAAGATACTGATCATACCGGTACCAAACATCTATCTATGCACTCCAAACGCAGTTTATGCCCACATGTATGACACTGGTGTATCCAGGATACACTGATATAAACTGATAACTTACCTACTGTCATATGTGGGTATAAACTGATATTTGGGTGCAGCCGGGCACATAAGGGAAGGAGCACTATTTGGCACACAGAGTTAAACAGTTTGGTTTTTAGACGCAGAGCTCCTAAAATGCCAGTAAAGTGGAACATGTTACACCATTTTGGAACCTACACCTCTGAAGGAATGTATCCAGGGGTGCAGCAATAATCTTTCTGACTGTACTATTGCAAATATTTTCGTAGCATTTTTGTCTAATTGGTCAACTATTGCCACACTTGAACCCAGTGATTATGGTAACACATCAAGGGTTATCCTAAAAAGTATATTCAGTACAATGTGGAAACAGTGGCATTTATTTATTAAATATTTTCAAAATGTGACTTAAAAGATTACCAATACTGTACCTGGTAAACCATAGTAGTAAACGGATGCTTATATTTATGGAAAGGGTTAACATGCAAGAGCCTTTTGTATTTCAACTAAACGGATATTTGCCATTCACTGGGGTTTCTCATATTGTGAACATGTCCATAGGGCATCATTTCTCCATCGGGACCTGCTGCAGTTTTGTGCATTATGCACTTTACATATCCCATTAAAGCTACTTAGTCTACAAAGTGATTAGATTCCAGTTTTTCTAGCGTGTTCTATTACTTGGCTCATCTGTTAACTAAATCAAACTCGTATTTTGAGCTTTAGAAAACATAGAAACTTTACCATAGCAAACATAGTAAATCGATAGCACTCAGTATTCCGTAAGTAACTATCCCCTTCACAGGCTAGGAAAGATATGGATATTCTCCAAGTGTAGGAACTTCAGGTCAGTCAAAATTCTGTTGAAGACAGATGTATGACATCTCCTTTGGGGAGGGCATTTTACTACGGTGTTAACCAGCAGCCACTACACAAGGGCCAGGGCTGTAAATGTGTATAATGGGGGATCCATGACTCCGCATTTCTTGAATGTTATTGCAGACTACCTGCATAAAATACACTTGACCTAAATTGGTAAAGTCGAGATCTTATCAGCTTCAAATGAGGAATATACACAAAACAGTATAAGACAAGACACTGGCCTAAATTTACAAATAGTGATACGGCACAAACCTAGACAGGCAGTCTGAAAAGGCGCCATGTTTATCACATATGCTGATACTAGATAATAAACCTGGCATATCTTTACACTGCCTAATCTAAATTCATAGAACCTTTACATTATGACATTACATTAATTTTGGCTCATTGTTGCACCTTTAAGCCACATCTACACCCATACAGTATGTCCAGCAAGTTAAAAATTTTTAGCCCAAACTAGATGTACCAAGATGCACCATAGATGTGCCATACTAGGCCACAAATGTGCCAAAGATGCACCACATTTATGCCAGTGTCTAGTCATAACTAGAGATGAGCGAACAGTAAAATATTCAATATTCGTTATTTGTTTTGAATAGCCGCTCAATATTCGACTATTCGATCGAATATCGAACCCCATTATAGTCTATGGGGAAAAATGCTTCGTTTCAGGGGAACCAACCATTCGACTCAGGAGGGTCACCAAGTCCACTATGACACCTCAGCAAATGATGATAACACCTCTGCAATGCAACTGGGACAGCAGGGGAAGCATGTCTGGGGGGCATCTAACAAGCCCAAGTCACAGTTTTACCCCACCATCACAGCCTATCAACTACACACTTTCCACACTCATAAAAACCTCTATCAAAGTGGGAAAATACCTGGAAACCTTCTTTCTTCCCCAAGTGGATGGACAGAAACCCAAATTTAAGCTAAAGAAACATTAACAAGCACCCCTTTAAATCAAGTTACCCATGACAACCACAGATGGAATAGGCAAAGGGAAATACAACAGTACCCACCCTGAACTGTCAGTGTGTGTGTGTGTGTGTGTGTGTGTGATGTGGTAAGACCTTCCAAAATTCACTTTTATCACCCTTAACGTGAGCTATTACAAATTAAGTTACAGGCCCTTAAGCTGGGCTACCAGCAGAGTTTTAGGCCCTTTAACTTAGTTCAGCCTTGCACCAGCAGAGTTTTTTGCCCTTTGGGTGAGTTGAGCCTTGCACAGAGCAGAGTGTTAGCCCCTTTAAAATTCTTAGCCCCTAAAACGGTGGTTCCAGACCCATCACTCTCATTGTGTTGGATTGATGCAGTGGATTGGACTGAGGACCCAGACATTGACCTTGATTTTGATTGGGAAATTGATAACATTTTGGCATCAAGTCCTGGGAGTAACTTTTATTTAGAGGACCGCAAAGGTGGAGAATTGGCTGCAACTACTACTACCGGTAATGGTCCTCTAATATCAGACTCTACATTACCTCTACAGGGTTCTGATCAGGTATTAATAGTCCAAACAACATGCTCCAGTACTTTAGATGTAGATCAGAAACCACTTTCCCTTCCGACACCAGATTTAACCAAGTTTCACCATCAACATCCTGCTGAGATGGAGCCACTAAAGGAAACCTTGCCTTCAAAGACATGTTCCGGAGCTGCAACTGAGGAAATCTAAACACAGAGTCCTTTGGAACAGAACAAAATTCACCAGCAGTGTTTTTGACCCTTTGGGTGAGTTGAACCTTGCACCAGCACGTGTCCCGTAACATCAGGCGGGCCCTAAGTTGTGCGTTAAGTTGCCCAAAGTTCCACTTGACCACCAACGCGAGGACAAGTGCATGCGGCCAGGAACGCTGCATCTCAATCGCGGCACACTGGCTGAATATAGTTGCGGCTGAGACCGGGTCACAAACTGTGGTGGCCTGCCTTGTCTCCCCGCACAATATTCCTGGCAAGAGTGCTGAAACACCACCCTCCTCCTCCTCCACCGTTAAATCGACCCCAGCTACGAGCTGGAAACGCTGCAACACTGGCGTGGGGAGACGTCAGCAGGCCGTGCTGAAGCTCATCAGCTTGGGGGACAGACAGCACACTGCCTTCGAGGTGAGGGATGCCATCCAGGATGATATGGCAGTATGGTTTTCCCCACTGCACCTGGGCCCAGGCATGTTTGCGTATGTGATAATGGCCGGAACCCGGTAGCAGATCTGGAGCTTGCCAGACTCAAACACGGTCCACACATGACCCACATTTTCAACTTGTTGGTGCAAAGGTTCTTTGAAACCTACACCATTGTGCCTGACATACTGGTCAAATTAGGTTGCTGCATAATGAATTAAGTAAAACTAACACCTCCATGGTGCAGAAAATAAATAAAGCTATGTACAGACAGACCTGGTCCAGATCTGTTCCATTTTTGGCTGCGGAACTGCTAAAGTGTGGGACTTGGGCAGGCCGCAGAGCATTGACAATATTTTTATTGTACAGACATACATCAGAGAGTTCTTACAACAGCCAATTGTCTTGCAGTTCACTCATGATAGCGAAGGTAATAAGAAACCAATGACAATCCAGGATCTGCCCCACAAAACACTTCTCACACACAACTGCACTACCAGATCTTATAGAATCTTCTCTCAGGAGCAACAGTGATAAGGTCGAAGACCTGCCCAGCGCACTTTCTTGACAAAACAAAGCACTAGGGTTGAGACAATCTTGAGATTTCAGGGTCGATTTTAAAATCCGATTTCCAATTATTTTCTTTTTTTTATTTTTTTTTTATTTTTTTAATGTAGATTGTGAGCCCCACATAGAGCTCACAATGTACATTTTTCCCTATCAGTATGTCTTTTTTGGAATACGGGATGGAAATCCATGCAAACACGGGGAGAACATACAAACTCCTTGCAGATGGGTTTTTGCCCTTGGCGGGATTTGAACACCAGGACCCAGCGCTGCAAGGCTGCAGTGCTAACCACTGAGCCACCGTGTGGCCCCTGATTTCCAATTATTTTCCAGCTGATCACGATTGTGAAATTTGCTCAATCGCCGATCAGGATCCGATCTTTTCCAATCCCGAACACTCAACCCTATGAATGATATATACATGAATAGGGTTGAGCCAATCTTGAGATAACCTCTGACCTCGATCCCGCCGGAAAAGATCGGGATCGGAATTCTGATCATAATCGTGAAATTTACTCGATCGCCGATCGGAAACCGATCTTTTCCAATCCCGATCACTCAACCCTATAAAGCACACACTAGTTATTAGAGAAATTTAAGGGCCTTTTTATTACCTATTCTTAGGAGTATGAGCGCTAAAGCCTCTTCAGTACTAACCAACAGGGGTGCTTCTGCCATGAGGTGAGTTGTGCATGTGGAGGCAGTGCCAGCTTTGACAGTCTAGGACCTATTTTAGCTTAAGAACACTGAGAGTAGCAGGTCCTGTTTTTGTTCTGCCTTTGATTTTCTGAATTAAGTCACAGTCGTGGGGCAGTTTCCGGCAGCCTAGGAGATTCCTGCTCTGTCTTTAGTTTAATCGAATATGTGCTATGGCTGCCTCACCAGATCTCCCGCTTTTCAGGTGCTATCGCTGTCCCATGCAGACATTTTACCAGGTCTCCTACTTTTCAGGTTCCCTCACCTGACTAGTCTCTTTCACACGGCTGCCAGGCATTCACTGCAATGTGACATCACCTTAGTGCAGTAAATAGTAGAGATGAGCGAGTACTGTTCGGATCAGCCAATCCGAACAGCACGCTCGCATAGAAATGAATGGATGTAGCCGGCACGCGGGGGGTTAAGCGGCCGGCTGCCGTCAAAGCGGAAGTACCAGGTACATCCATTCATTTCTATGGAGCGTGCTAGTAAATAGTAATGAAGAGGTTGCTGGGTGACCCTCCACAAAATTAAAGTTTAACTTTATTAGTTTTTTTTTTTTTCATTAGATATCTGTAGGGACTTGAATCCAGGAAACAATGTATGTAAAACTATTACTCGACTGACTGAGCGACAAGTTCTATTCGTTTCTATAGAGGTTTTTTTTCTTATACCAAGATGCAATACGCTGGGCTGTGAGGAATGCCCCTCCTGATAGTACACATCCATAGCCTTGTACTGGGGGCATTCCTCTCAGCTCAGCATCATTGCTGGGTGGTAAGAAACACCCCTTCTGACAGTACAAGGCTATGGACAAGTACAGTCATGGGGGCGTTCTTCACAGCCAGCTAAACTTTCAGGAATGCCCTTCTGACAGTGGGCAGAGATTGGTGCCAAAACTAATGGTACTGACATATCTACACCTGTGGTGAATAGAAAGGAAAAGCCGACAGTACGCTGAATTCAGAACACTGTCGACTTTCTAGCGGTATATAAAACCACATGTGTACGAGGACATGAAAGGTCCTCTTTAAGTGACCCTAAGAAATTAGTTTGGGAAATTTTCTTGTAAATGTTTGTTTTCTAATGTTCGAAATAAATTAATGTGACAATTAAAAGATGATGTCAATATAAAGCAGAGATATGGTAGTTACCGTAATATTTATGAATGTATTTGGGTGGAATGACTAGGAGAGCATTTCACATTTAGAAAATTGCAATTTTTTTTTTTTTTTTTTTTAATTTCCATCAAATTCCCTATTTTTTTCTTATAAATAAATACAAAACTGTTGATCAGTGTTTACCACTAACATGAAGTATGATGTGTTACAAAAAAGTAATCTCAAAATCACTTGTGTAATTTAACCCCTCTCTGACATCCGCTGTACTACTACAGAAGATGCTGGGTGTTTTATACAGTAGACACCCAGTGCTAATGCCAGTAATCGGCTGCCTAGAGCAGCGTGCTATAGAAAGTAATGACAGACAGGCCTGGGAGTCTTCAAAAGGTTCCCGGGTGTCATGGTAACCGGAAGCTGGCACCAGAGCTTGTTCTGGGTACCAGTGGGACTGACCAAGGCATTAGTGCTGGGTTTTTGCTGTATACCTCTTAACCCCTTAAGGACGCAGGGTACTTTGGGCCTTAAGGCTCAGACCCTGTTTTTCAAATATGACATCTTTTACTTTATGTGAGGATAGCTTCATATTGCATTTACCTATCCAGGTGATTCCAAGATTGTTTTTTTGTGACACCTTCTACTTTATGTTGGTGGTAAATTTTGGTCATTATACTTTGTGTTTGTTTGTTAAAAAAAAGGACAATGTACTGAAAATTTCATAAAATTATCAATTTTGAAAGTTTCTGATATTCTTGTAAAAAAACAGACAGTCAGATCACACAAAAGTCTTCCTAATTAACATTTCCCATATGTCTACTTTATATTGGCATTGTTTCTTCAATGTCCTTTTACTTTTCTAGGAAATTAGAAGGCTTATAACTTTAGTAGCAAATTTTCAAATTTTCAAAAAAATTTCAAGATTGTGTTTTCTAGGGACCTATTTAGTTGTGAAGTGACTTTGAGAGGCCTATATAATGGAAAACACCAATAAATTACCCCATTTTAGAAAGTATAGCCTTCAAACTATTCAAAATTTTATATAGGAACTTTGTTAACCCTTTAGGTGTTCCACAGGAATTAATGCAAAATGGAGGTGAAATTTCCAAAAGCCACTTTTTAATGCACATTTTCCATTTCAAACTAGATTTTCCAGTAACAAAGACAGGGTTAATAGCAAAACATACCATAATATTTATTACTCTGATTCTGAAGTTTGTAGAAATATCCCATATGTGGCCCTTCTGTGTAAGTTGACTCAAAAACAGCCCTCAGAAATGAAAAAGCACCTTTGAGGATTTTGGTGCAGCAATTTCATTAGGATAGTTTTTAGACACCATGTTGCATTTGCAGAGCCCTAAAGGTACCATAAAAGTGGAACAACCCCAAAAGTGACCCCCATTTTGGAAATTAGACCCCTTAAGGAATTCATCTAGGGGTCATATGACCATTTTGCATGGCCAGAATTTTCACTGAACTTCTTTGAATTTGGCCGTCAGTTTAAAAAAAATGATAATTTCTACAGTTATATGCACTTTTTCATATTTTATTTCCCTTTTACCAGGGAATAAAGTAGCCCATCTTGTTACCCAATTTCTCTCGAACACAGAAATGCCCCATTTGTGGTCAAAAACCGCTGTTTGGGCACAGAGGAGGGCTCAGAAGCAAAGGAGTATTTCTCTTTTGGAGCTCTGATTTCACACAAATGATTTATAGGTGCCATGTTGCATTTGCAGAGCCCTAGAGGTACCACAACAGTGGAAAACCCCCAAAAGTGACCCCATTTTGGAAACTAGACCCCTTAAGGAATTCATCTAGGGGTCATATGACCATTTTGAATGGCCAGAATTTTCACTGAACTTCTTTGAATTTGGCCGTCAGTTTAAAAAAATGATAATTTCTACAGTTTTATGCACTTTTTCATATTTTCTTTCCCTTTTACCATGGAATAAAGTGGCCCATCTTGTTACCCAATTTCTCTCGAACACAGAAATGCCCCATTTGCGGTCAAAAAACGCTGTTTGGGCACAGAGGAGGGCTCAGAAGCAAAGGAGTGTTATTTCTCTTTTGGAGCTCTGATTTCACACAAATGATTTATAGGTGCCATTTTGCATTTGCAGAGCCCTAGAGGTACCACAACAGTGGAAAATGCCCAAAAGTGACCCCATTTTGGAAACTAGACCCCTTAAGGAATTCATCTAGGGGTCATATGACCATTTTGAATGGCCAGAATTTTCACTGAACTTCTTTGAATTTGGCCGTCAGTTTAAAAAAATGATAATTTCTACAGTTTTATGCACTTTTTCATATTTTCTTTCCCTTTTACCATGGAATAAAGTGGCCCATCTTGTTACCCAATTTCTCTCGAACACAGAAATGCCCCATTTGCGGTCAAAAAACGCTGTTTGGGCACAGAGGAGGGCTCAGAAGCAAAGGAGTGTTATTTCTCTTTTGGAGCTCTGATTTCACACAAATGATTTATAGGTGCCATGTTGCATTTGCAGAGCCCTAGAGGTACCACAACAGTGGAAAACACCCAAAAGTGACCCCATTTTTGAAACTAGACCCCTTAAGGAATTCATCTAGGGGTATAGTGAGCATATTGACCCCACAGGCTTTTCCAAATGATACTGCATAGCAGACGGTGCAGAGTGAGAATTGCAATTTTCAAACCATATATGCCATTTCAGTGCCCTTTATATAGTGCCCAGTACATGCCACAGGAGACATTGACCCCATAAAATGTAACGTAGGTTCTGCTGGATATGGCAATACCCTACATGTGGCAGTTGTATAATGCCTGATGACACGGCAGGGCTCAGAATGGAAGGGCCACTATTTAGACTACTGGAGCATGGACGTATTTTCAAAAGGTATTGTGCAGCAACTGGTGCACAGTGAGAATTGTAATTTTTGAATCATAAATGCCATTTCAGTGCCTGATATATTATGCCCAGCTTTTATTACCATAGATTTTCCTGGAAATGGCAATCCCCCATGGCTGCTATGTGATACCTGGGCACACAAGGGAAAGAGAAGGGAAAGAGTCAGCATGCGGCAAGGGGATAAGCTGTGCGGAGTGCATCAGGGTAAAATTAAATATCAAGGGATGTATGATAAATGCGAAAACATTCTTTCATACAGAGCCCTGGTTTTTCAGGACACGTATCACACTGGTATATAGTGTCCTTCCTTATCCCCCTCTTTGCACAGACTCGGCACCTCTTTTGATTCATTCCCTTCTTGGAAGTTTGAGGAACTTCTCCTGGAAAGTGTTGTCCTGGAACTATGCGTGGGGCCTCGCTTCCAGATGTACTGGGTACCGTCCCTTTCTGGTCTCTAAACAGGAGGTTCTTGATAACCACCTCTTGAAAATCCAGGAAAGTTTCCCTCTGGCCTGCACATCGAAATAGCACGTACGCATTGTACATTGCCATCTGTACAATGTGCACAGCCAGTTTTTTATACCACACCCTTGATTTGCGCATGGCGCTGTAGGGCTTCAGGACTTGATCTGACAAGTCTACCCCTCCCATGTACCTATTGTAGTCCAGGATGCAATCTGGTTTGGGAGTCTCTGTACTGGTACCTCGTACTGGTACATGGGTGCTGGTGTGGCCATGTATTGTTGTCAATGCAAGGACGTCTCTCTTGTCCTTGTACTTGACACACAATACATTGCTGGTACATTGAGCCCTGCTCTCACCCCTTCTGAGTGTTTGCCCAAGCAGGGTCTTAGGGAGGCCTCTCTGATTTTTTCGGACGGTGCCGCATGCTGCAGTATTTCTGGAGGCGAGGCTATTGAAGAGTGCCACGCTGGTATAAAAATTATCCAGGTAGAGGTGGTAACCCTGGTCCAGCAGTGGGTGTAGCAAATCCCACACAATTTTGGCACTAACTTTCAGGAAGGAGGGGCATTCTGGAGGATCAATTTTGGTGCCCTTCCCTTGGTATATCCTAAATCTGTAGGTATACCCTGATGCACTCTCGCACAGCTTATACATCTTCACGCCATACCTTGCCCTCTTGTTTGGCAGATATTGGCGGAATTTAAGCCTCCCTTTAAAATGTACCAGCGATTCATCAATAGAAATATACTTCTCTGGGGTGTATGCTTGGACAAACCGGGCACTGAAATGGTCTACTATGGGTCTCAATTTATATAAGCGATCAAAACTGGGGTCATCATGGGGTGGGCACTGTTCATTGTCTGCATAGTGCAGGAATCAAAGTATAGCCTCATAGCGCATCCTGGACATTCTAGTGCGATATAATGGGGTGTAGTATAATATGTCCGTGCTCCAGTAGTCTCTAAGGGACGGCTTTTTTACAAGCCCCATGTTTAACAAGAGTCCCCAGAATATGTACATTTCATTTACTGTTATAGGGGTCCACCTGTGGGGTTACGAAAGAAATGCACCAGGGTTTTTGGTTTTGTACTGTTCGGCGTACAAATTCGTCTGCACCACCATGAGCTCTATGAGGTCCTCAGAGAAAAAAAAATTAAAGAAATCAAATTCTCTGAGCCCTGCCGTGTCAAATTTAATTCCTGGGGTGCCTGTGTACTCGGGGATCTGGGGAACCGAAGTCCAAATGGGGCAACTTTCCTCTGGGCTTTGTACAGTGCTGTCACTCCTTTCTGGGGTCTCAAGTGCAGTGGGTCTAGGGCGTCTTCTTGGGGGTCCCTCATCATCATCCTCATCATGACTTGATGAGGATGATGATAAATAAAACAGTGTGGCACCATCAGAAGATTCGCTTTCAGAGGCGAGAAATTGATACGCCTCTTCAGCAGTAAAGGAGCGCTTGGACATTTTTGTACGTAATGTGTGTTCACAGTTTATTATATTTGTGTGTTCACAGTATACAGTATATTGGTGTGTTCACAGTAAACTGTATATACAGTAAAAACTGTATAAAGAAAAAAAATAATATACCCAAAAAAATCAGGTATATAAATGAAGATTGGACTTCCCTACACTACACTAAGGATTCCCTAAACTACACTACACTACACTACACTACACCTAATTTTATTTATTCCCTGATGCTAAACCTAACTAACCTAACTAAATTTTTTGCAAATTTCCTGACACTGACTATAATAATTAAAAAAAAAGACAGACAGACAAGACGCAGGGGGTAGACAGTAACAGTAAACGCACCTAACTAACACTGAACTAATCCCTATTACTAAAACTAAGGTGACGGGTTCCTAACACTAATCTACTATTATTATTATTATTATTATTATTATTATTATATAAAAAAAAAACCCACAAAAAACAAGGACAAACAGACAAAGATGGGACACAGGTAAGGAGGTGGACGGAGGGGGTAATTCAGGTGGTGCAATAAGGAGATGGGCAGAGGGAGAAATTCAGATGGAACACAGTGGGCATAAACACACAGGAACAGAGTTTTCAATATATCTCAAAATAGCACAGCACAGCAACCACTAGCAACCTCTCTCAACGACTGACTAAACCCAACAGAGAAGATGGAGGAGGGTGCAAGATGTAGGAGCAGTTCTGTGACATCACTGATCACTCCTATTGGTCAGTAGTCAGTGACTAACCAATAGTGGCGATCAGGAGGCAGGACTACTACTACAGTAGCCAATCACAGCATGGGCGCCAATGCACATCTGGATAGATGCAAGCAGCAGCATATCGCTCACATATGCAATGGCGTTGATACACAGCAGGATAAACATGCATTTGCGTTTGCATATTGGCGATTGCTGCCATTGCAGACATTGCAGACATTGTTCAGATGTCTGCAATGTCTGCAATGGCGGCGATCGCCAATATGTTCACGATCCTAACAGGCGACCGCCACCACTTTTCTCTTTTGCGCCTCATGCTGGCGTCTCTTACCGGGGTTTGGTGCATCATACTGGGGCCTAATCTTGCATGCTGTGATGACTGCTGTCCCTTACAGCAGCTATCACAGCAGGAATTTTATTTATTTGCAGCGACGAGACTCACATGGCAGGGGTCGCACTTCCGCGGTCGCCGCCATTACCCACGTGACTAATGGCGGCGATCGCCGAAGTGGGACCACTGCCATTTGTCACCTGGCAGTTAGCTGGGATGGTCTGCTGTCTCAGACAGCAGACCATCCCAGCTTGTACGCATAATGAAACAAAATAGCAGCGATCCAACTTCGGCGATCGCCGCCATTAGTATTCTAACAGTCAGTGACTAATAGCGGCGATCGCTAATGTGAGACCTCCACCATTTGTCTTTTTTTACTTGCCTGTGATGGTCTGCTGTAGGGAACAGCAGCCATCACAACTTTTTTCGGTGAAACGGAGGCAGGAGGGTGAGGGGAAGCTGGTCAGTAATAGTACTGACCTGAGCGTTAACGTACTACATGCGAGGACGTACTATTACTGACCAGAGCGTTAAGGGGTTAATACATATTGAACATACAGTAGTATGTTCACTATGCCACTAACTGGCCCTACAACAACATACTGTATAAGTGGTTTCTAAACAATTTTGGTGGTGGTAGACTCCCTTTAAGACTTGACAATGGTCTAGAGGGCCTTGATTTGAATTCTGCAAGAGAAGCCTGGAATGGCATGCCAACATACTATTACTATTTGTAGCTCATATAACCATTTCATTAAATCAATTCTTTCCAATTTAGGCCATAACCAAATTGATTATTCTATTTCTCTAGTGAGCTTCCTAAGTAACTTTGCTCATCAGGGTGTTCGCAGCAGGTCTCAATATATCAGCATGTTCAAAGATCAGTCGTATGCAATTTTTGTACGCACATTCAATGCAGATCAATGCTTGTTTAACAAATGAGATTCTAGTTTGTCTAATTAATTTCCTATCAGGAACTTGTATGATTGCTTATGCAAATTTATTGATGAGAGAAATCAGCACTAGTCACCTATTATGTGTATTTATTACCCAACTTTAGCATTTGTAATGCAAATGAAAATGATTATTACAGTAAGTGGTGTCACCTTAAATGGAATATATATGAATCTACAAGAATGAACCCTATAGTGGGGTCAGTGTGTCATTAGTGGAAAGAGATTCGCAACATGCAATCTGCTGTGTTAACAATAATTGAGGGCAAATGCTTTATTGATCCCCTAAATTTAGCTAAATGCATCCATGTTCTTTATGAAAGATACCTGTATACAGAAAGAAGATAGAGCATAAAGACCTAATCCTGCAATGCAGAGCTCAGTATATTGTATTATTAATGAGTAAATTAGTGTGGGTGTCATTTTATGTTTTCCAATGCCAAATACATTGTTAGAAATGCAAACACAGAAAAGTTATACAATGTATAATAATGCATGTCAACTCCCACTTCTGAATGCATGATGGACTTGTTTAGTGATGATGCAACAATGCTCAGTAATAGAAAAAAACTCCCCTGTGCTCCAAGATCCTCATTTGAATAAAGCATAAAAGTGCTTTTTCTCTGCATCCCTGGAACTCTGAAACATAAGAAAGGCATCTACATCACTATGGAAGCGGTTTAAAGTTCCTGCGAGAAGTGATAGACTTCCTTTAAGATGGATTAACCTTCCTTTAAGATTCATTAACCTTCCTTGCATTCTTAGTGTACAGCATGATGACAAATTGATGTCATTGAGCATTTTCAGGTTATCTCTTTATGTATAATACATGTATGAATTAATAATGTTTGATACTGTATGAAAAGTAAGAAACCTTATATAGTGAAAAACATCAATCATTTAATTTTCAGAACATAGTCTATGTGTATATTTGCATGACCTTCTTGTTATACAAACACATCCTATTTCTGATTAGTTTTTATGGATCAGTCATAGACTCGGGTCTGTGAGGGATCTATGACAGCAGGTGTCAGACAGATGCAAATCTGTCTTGAAATACAGACCATTTCATCCCTATTTCATTTCTAATTTACATCACACTCCTTTGATTCGCCCCCTTAAAGGGGTTGTCCACGAGATCTTATCTATAGCCTATCCTTAGGAAAAGCCATAATTATTAGAGATGAGCAAACAGTAAAATGTTCGAGGTTCGATATTCGTTTCGAGTAGCCCCTTAATATTCGACTACTCGAATAGAATATCGAATCCTATTATAGTCTATGGGGGGAAAATGTTCGTTTCAGGGGTAGGCAACGTTCGATCAAATTATACTTACCAAGTCCACGAGTGAGGGTCGGGCTGGATCCTCCGTGCAGTCTTCTCCTTGTAGGGTCCCCACGGCGTCTTCCGGCTTTTCATTCACTCTGCCAAGCAGTATTTGGAGCAAGCCACTTATTGATTATTAGGGAGTGAGGGTTTTCCCAAGTGGAGTGAATCAATTTAGCCTATCCCTTTTATTTATCTCACAAATCAGATACACTGAGCACGGTGTATAATATTCATGCTCTATACTTTTAATGAGCTTAATAAAAGTTATATTTTAGTTGTTCTATGAACGGATGGTGTCCTCCGCTTTTCAGTGAATTCACTCTGCCAAGCATCGGGCCTGGGCAGAGCCGACTGCACATGCCCGCACTACAACCGGCCATGTGCAGTCGGCTCTGCCCAGGCCCGATGCCTGGCAGAGTGAATGAAGAGCCAGAAGATGCCGTGGGAAGCTGCATGGAGAAGACTTCTAAAGGTAGGAGAAGAACCAGCATTGATTGGCCGACTGTATAGCATTCGGCCAATCAATGCTGGTTCTGCATCAAACTTTTACATTCGAACAGCGAGTGGTACTCGATCGAGTACAAGTATTTCGAATACCTTATTATTCAATCGAATACCTACTCGATCGAGTACTACTCGCTCATCTCTAATAATTATCTGATTATCGAGGGGCAAGGCAGCCCTACATGGATCAGCTGTGTGGGGCCACTTCTGATCCCCTACTTTACACTTCACAGACCCACAAAGCAGATAACTCCGATCCATCTATACTGTCCACGAATCAGTACTGCTTGCACATCATTTTTACATGACAGTTACACAAGTGATATTTTTATTCCTTGCATAAACATACAATGTAATAATTACTAAGGGTCTTCTTTTCTAACCTCATATGATATGATACTTCTTAATTCTTTATGGCCCTATAACTGTTATACAGTATTTGCAAAGAACAGAAGATGTATAGGTACTGCAGCACCCAATATCAAAATGTACACAGGTGGTGAAGGTAGTAGCTGAGTTCAAGCAGCCACTTCTTTCCTGACTGCAAATGGTGGACTTGCATAATTTTATACTCAAAACCAGTATAAACTGAGCATTACCATGTAGCAGTAAATAGAGTAAAAGTATAATAAATTAGTGCACCACAAACAAGAAATCACAGGATAGGCACATTATATTTGGGGTCTAAGCAGAGGAATGGTGGTCCTATGTTCTCTCTTTAAATGGTGCCACATTTATACAAGTCTATAGGACTGCCAGAGATTGCCAAGTACAACACAATGTTATGTGTAGTCTTGTAATGTAGTGACAGCGCACATACAAATCTGCTGTACTATTCAAGGGGTAGACAGCCATCAATCATATATTTATCTGCTATCATATATCCTAAATATTGTGTGAGCGCCCTTTAGCTTCCTCTACTCTGGCTCCAATATTCATATTTACTCTGGTCCAGTTTCTGGGTTTCCAGCTACAACCGGGTAGTCTATACATTCTTAGGGTTATAGTGCTACAGCTGGGACAAAAGCTGATGGCCAGTCTTACAACTGTATGCTCATCTCTTGAGACAAGTATAGAATCAATTCTAAACCTTCACCCCTATCATACATGGTGCTACTGGTCATGAATGCAAATGACCTCACATCTACTTCTTTTCTCCATCTTGCAATCCCAATTTTAAGATGATGTGAGCCAAGCGATTTCCATTGGTATTCAGTTACTGCTAGAACACAATAAAGCCTTCCAAGAACAGAAGATGATTCTTACAGACCATCATGAATCCTAAACGAAGGCAATATCACATCTTAAGAAAGAAGATTATATTGGAAATTTGCTTTTCCTAGCATGCAACCTTAAACCGCTCAGTGAAAGTATAGGAACATTAAATGCTTCTATTTTAATGCTGTAAAGTGTTTTTGATGACGGACATATTTCCTATATAGCTATAATTTTCAGCTAAGCATATGTTTGTTGACATATTCGGTAAGCCATTAATTTCAAGCCTTTTTAGACAAGTTTTTTGTTGATATTTCATTTCTGTTTTGTTACTTGATATTCATGACACCATGCATTTTAATTTTAATAATGTCTTCCATTTTCCTTATTGATAGTGCCAGGAATCCCTAGTGGTGCATCACACACCGCCAGTTGAAATCATGCTGCGAGTAGAACAGAAGAAAGAAAGAGAATGTGTCAGCAGGGAATCTCTTCCATTTTCAGATATGAGTGTACTTTCTTTGGAGTCTGTCTAAATATGATAAAAGGTCTTGACTTAACTTGAAATATCTATTACGGCTTCATCAGAGAATACCCCACAGTGCACCAACTCACAGCCTGTCATTGTTCTCTGCAGTATGTTCTCAAGTGCTACGCTGTTTGTAGAACTTAAAAACCAAATGCCAACACCTCCCAATGAGCTGCTCATTGATTTCTAATTTCCAGGACCTGCAGCGTACAAATGACTATGTGGATATGAATGAA
Source organism: Leptodactylus fuscus (assembly GCF_031893055.1). Taxonomy (NCBI): domain Eukaryota; kingdom Metazoa; phylum Chordata; class Amphibia; order Anura; family Leptodactylidae; genus Leptodactylus; species Leptodactylus fuscus. The sequence goes on from NC_134269.1 coordinate 83,087,634, forward strand.
GGGTCCCAGAGGTTTAGAAATGAATTGCTGAATTGAATTTTTCTGGCTCTTCAACTTTTCTGTGTTTGCCATGCTTAAAAGTTGTAAAGTGTTACTGTTAGGGCTTATTCACATGACTGTACCATGCATTGGCTGTGAAAAACTATTTTTCTCATGGTCAAGTGTTCACAAATCTCTCATAGATTTTATCTATTAAAGGGGCTCTATCATTGGGAAAAGTCATTTTTAACTAATCACATAGTTACGTAGCCTTTATAAATGCTATTCCGCACCTACCTTTAGTATGTAAATCACCTCATTGGTTTTTGAATGAGCCCTTTTTTATTCATATGCTAATTAGCTTTAAGCCAGTCCAGGAAGTTCCCAGCAGCCTCCTCACTACTATTATCTCCCATCTGTGTGTGCAAGCAGGAAGATGTGTCATCAGCAGCAGCCTGTGTTGTACACATACATAGGAAATAATAGCAGAGGGTGTACCATGAGACTTCCGGGTGCACCAAGAGGCTAATTAGCATATGAATAAAAGCGGGCTCATTAAAAAAACCACTGAAGTGATTTACATACAAAAGGTAGGTGTGGAATAGCCTTTCTAAAGGCTATGCAAGTATGTGCTTAGTTAAAAATGACTTTTTCCAATGATAAAGCCCCTTTAAGGGGCTGCATTCGGTATTCCATTCGGGGAGTCTGCATGGGGAACCCCTGAACGGAATACTGAACACAACTGCAAGCAGTATGCAGTGAAAGCACATGTACCCATAGACTATAATGGGGTCTGTGTGCTGGCTGCGCGCTGTCCTCCTGAATCATGTGGACAGGAAAGTAGATTATGAACTACTTTCCTGTCCGCATGATCACTGTGGAGATCTAGTGGCAATCACATGGACCCCATTATAGTCTATGGGGTCCGTGTGCTTTCACTGGCACACCACTTGCAGTTGCATTCGGTATTTCGTTCGGGGGGGGGGGGGGGTCCTCATGCAGACTCTCCCAAATGGAATACCAAACACAGATGTGAATGAGGCCTTAGGTTATACTCATATGTACTGCAACAAATTTGCCACATGTGAATTAACACTTTGGGTGCCTGCACCGAATGTGACCATGAGGTAGTTGTGTGTGGGGTACTGAGCATGGTTTACCAAAATCACACACACCACAAAAAGCCAGGACGTACAAATTGTGCCACTAAAAACTGATTTACAATTGTTCTAACATACTACCTCCATGCAAATATGGCCCCCACATAGCTGCAGCAGGACAGTCATGACATTACCACAGTGGGATAGAAAACCAGTTGTTTATTGATTGATACGAGTATAATGACCATTAATTTTTACTGGCAAATCTGCCCTTAGAATTTAACAATACATTAAGAATGAATGTTCAAGGACAGGATTACATAAAGTGGTCAGGACATGGCTGTGACGCGGCAATGCTACAGCCAAAAACTGTACAACCAGGCAGATGGTGCAGTACCCCATTACAACTTACCACAAACTGATTGAGTGCTTCAGGTTAATAACAGCATGGTATTGCCGGTTACTATAAAACCAGGGGTTTCCTGTGCATATAAATTAAAATCCAAAGGGTACATATCAGGACATTAAGGGTGCATTCACACTGAGTAAACGCTAGCTTATTCTGAACGTAAAACACGTTCAGAATAAGCGGCGTCTAAAGCAGCTCCATTCATTTCTATGGGAGCGGGGATACGAGCGCTCCCCATAGAAATGAATGTGTACGCTCCGGCATGAGCAGAGCTTGCCGTATACGCCGGCTCTTCCCATTCACTTCAATGGGACTGCACGGAGTGAAAGAAGCAGCCCATTCATTTCTATGGGGAGCGCTCGTATCCCCGCTCCCATAGAAATGAATGGAGCTGCTTTAGACGCCGCTTATTCTGAACGTGTTTTACGTTCAGAATAAGCTAGCGTTTACTCAGTGTGAATGCACCCTAACATAGCAAAATAATACTTAGGTCTTCCTAACCCTCCTCTGCTCGGCTCCAGACTCTGGCCAGGTCCCCATTGTGTTCCGTGTCTCCAAACACATAGGATATGGTTGTAGATGCTGACCTCAGCCAATAGAGCAATAACTAACCTCAACCAGTAGTTGGCTGAGAGAGTTCCTATCTGTGTCAGACTTCAGGAAACAGTACACCAGGGAACTGAGCAGCATCTGAACTGGAGCAGTAAGGAATCAGAGAGAACCGAAAAAAAACATTTTTTATGTTAATTCATATCTACTGTAGCTATTCTAATTTTAATGTGCCAAAAACCATTTAAACATTTAATAAGTAATCAGTCTGTAATGAATTAATAGAATACAGCGGCAATTGGCATGACAGTCCATTTTTCGTCCACACTATAGTCATGTCATGGCCACACTGGGTAATCCTAGCCTAAGGCTCCATTCACACAACCGAGGTGAACAGCTACTACTCCTCCTCTAAGAAGGTTTCTAATTTATGGTTTAAATATTAAAGTAAATGACCACATATTAATTTATGTTAAACTCCAGAGTTACCTGTTTGCATACAGTAGTTTTTCATGGCCACATGATTGTTTTCAGGCACTGGTAAACAAAAACCTAATAATGAAGTGGTCTACATTTGGTCCTCGTGCTACATATTCATATCTTTCTAAGGCCAGGATCCCACTTGGTGGAGAAGCTGCAGGAAAAAATGCTGTGTTTACAGTCATTGTGTATTCGATTTGATGCTAGCAAATCCTGTTCCCACAGCGCAGTAAAATACACACAGCGGACACACTGCAATTTCCAAAACCATTGCAGTTCTGGAAATCGCAGGATGTCAATTATACCTAAAAAAAACACCAGCGGTTTCCCTATGGTTATAAATTAAGTAGAAAGTCCACAGTGGAAACCTTTGCGAACTTTCTGTGAAAAACGCTGTAGAAAAACTGCAATGTGCTTTTTCAGCTGCAGGACACTACGTGAGGCTTTAGCCTTAAATGGGTTTTCTGAGCTGGGAGCCATAGTGCATATTGATGCGGTAGAAAGGATAATGTCCAGCAATCAAACGCATCCAATAAAACTTAACTTTTAATTAAAAAAAAACATATTGCAATAAAAACAGGGGATGCTGTATACAAAAAAACTGTAACCCCTATCGTATATACAAAGAGTCTGGCTGACGCGTTTCGGAGAAACTTGTCTCCTTAGTCATAGCCAGTGGATATTCATGACCTGTCCTTGGGATAGGATATCAGCATTAGATCATTTAGCGTTCAACAACCAGAACCAATAATGAGCATGTGTCCCAGGAAACCCGTACACAGCATGGAGCTCAAAGTAGAAATCTCTGTCCACTGTATAGCATTCATGCTGGAATACTCTGCGAACAGGACCAGAGCTGCAGTAGTCTAGTATGGCTGCTATAGAGTGTATGGACTCCTCTGTTTTTGGCTATATATGTCCTAACTACCGTGTTTCTCCAAAAATAGGTCACCCCCCAAAAGTAAGGCATGTTTTTTTTTTGTTGAATTGCCTAATATAAGGCACCCCCCGAAAATAAGGCATTCCCAAAAATCATTACAGCCGGCTGAACACTGTGATGTGCTCCGTGTGCACAGGAAAGCTGGGTGCTGCCTCTGATTTTGTATCCATTGTCCCTGCTGCTGTAGGATGAGCTGGGAGATGCCCGCTGTGCATATGCTGCGGGAGGTTCACTGTCCCAGCTCATCCAAGAAGCAGAGGCAGCAGCCAGCTTTCCTGTGCACACAGAGTGAAGTGAGGATTGCTAAGCCCCGCCCATGAAAGGCACGCTAAGCCCCACCCCCAAATCTTCACTAATCCCTGCCCACCACTGCTGGGATGAACAGCAGCACCAGCGCTGCTACGAAGATGGGAAAGGTAAGTAGGATACCTTCCCCCCTCCCCTACACTACCTACTACCGGCAGTCATACCGGCGCTGCACTAAGGAAGTGCCAGCATGACTGCCGGTTGTCATATGACGTCCCCTGAAAATAAGACAAGTCCTATATTTAGGACAGCAATTTAATATAAGACACTGTCTTATTTTCGGGGGAAAACGGTATATAGTAAACTGCCTACGGGACGTCCCCCAGCCAAAAAGCGCTGTGGCAAAAACCACAGCAGCAATGCAATGCAGTTCTTCCTGCAGTGCTTTAAACAGAAAGTTCACAGAGTTTTCCTCTGCAGATTTTCTGTTGCAATTATATCTATGGAGAAACCGCCGGCAGTTCCATAGATATAATTGTCATGCTGTTATTTCCAAAACTGCGCCGGTTATGGAACTCGTGGAGTGGTTTTTACCACAAAGTGGGCATGGGATTCACTAGAATCTCATCCACTTTGCCCTTACGGTAAAACACCGTGATTTTTCCGCCACGTTTCTGCTGCGGGCAAGTCGCAGCGTTTCCATCCCGTTGGGCCCCAACCTTAATTGTAAAAAAAAATAATTAAAATAATAATAAAAATAATTAAAATATTCATTTAAAAAAAAAAAAAGAAAGAAGTATGTGATCCAGTAAGATTTAATTGCTTAAAATGTCCCTTTTGATGAAATCAAGGTTAACATGAATTGATTTTATTGTGGTTCCAGATTAATAGCAACATAAGTGAACGTAATGCAGACAATATTGTTATGATGGTTTCTTTTTTTGCACGGTGAAGCTCGTCCACCATTTATCATTCTAAACAGGACACAATTTTGTTCTGCCATTGTTTCTTATTGTAGGCAGAGTCTACTAATAATCGCTCCTGCAATCACAAGTAATGGGACTTTGTCATACAAAATAAAGCTTGATTACAATATATTTGCTTCGGAGATGAGGCTTTCTGCTAATCATTTCAGTTTTACAAATGCTGTACAATAATGCTAAGCAGCAGTTGTCCAAGATTCAGTATTATGCTCATTTGTATCACGCATATTTCCATGCTATACAGTTAACTCTTTGCACAATTAAGCTACGACACTTGGAAACAGGGTATGTCACATCAAAGACCAACCTTACATGTACAGTATAACTGTATTTACTGATATGCTTTATTATTGTTCATTTCATTATTCTTATTTTAATTTCTTATATTTTTTCATAACTCATCAATATGTTGTAAAAACAAGTATAGAAAAATGTGTAAAAATGATGACTACCCTCTCCTAAGATTATGTCATCTAAAGGTATTATCTGAGGTTTTATGATTAAGGGGGGGCAGATTTTGGCTCCTTGCGTCACTCTAGGGTCAAAACCCGCCTGCCACAACCATCACGGTCGCGGCTTCCCCCTCCGGAGTTGGTTCAAATGAATGGGTCGATGCCGGAGGTTGGTGCCACCAGGCGAAAGCCTGAAGAAAGGGCAGCTCAATTCCTTTTTCCGCTAGAGAACAAAGACTGGACCCTCCCATGTCAAAACATTTCAACAGTGAAGATCACAATATTACCAATTACATGAAAATCTGGGTTTTAAGAGGGAATTTTAAATCCAAGAAACAGAGACGGATTTATGAGTACAAGTTTATGACCTTGTTTGACACTCTCGAGAAAGGGATGAATCTCTCACATGGGTTTCATGGCATCCTACAGAAATCACTGAACTGAGACAGCCAGCCATAAACACACATTGTTTAGTTGTATAACCAATAACCTTCTTCTACCCTCCCTCCTAGAATTCTATTCCTATGTGTCCCTCTTGTACATAAATATGCATCCTTCAGAAATAGTTTTTAGATATACCTGAAGAAGAAGCAGAGAGCTTTCAAACGTTGTAATCTACCATCATTATTAGTTAGCCATTAAAAAAGGTATCAACTACTGAAGAATCAAGTTTTTAGTCTTTTTATATTTCCTACCCACTGGCTAGCACGGTACAAAGACAAACATTTTCCTTATGTATCAGTATACGTGTACAGAGCTGTTGTCCAGATGCACATTACTTGGCTCTGAAACAAGCTATTATATTATATACTGAGGGAGCATTTTTTTCTTAATAGTTGTAACACTTTTCATGTACATTTTGTTTAGGGAGCTTTACTCCTCTTTAAACTTTTTTGATAATAAAGTTTTCTAGTTTTTAAACCCTATTAGTGACCCACCATCACAGTTTATTATATTCAAGTTTACAGGGTTATTCAGTTTTGTAACACAGTACACAACTTTCCACAATACAATATTCCATATCTATGGAAAATCTGTACTGTATTTAATGTATAACATGTGGATGCTTCCGTAGAATCTGTACATTTGGTCAGATTTTACCATTTGCATTACAGATTCTGTAAGACCCTGTTCACAATATGTTTGAGCAATAAAGTGTGAGTCTAAATTGAAAAAAGGGAGACCTAAAAAACTTACACAAATCATGACATTTTATGTCTACATCTAGTATTATTCCAACTATTGGTAACTGACAAATCTCTTTAGTTTCATTGGGGTGAACTATTAAACCAAGAGTGCAGGAATAAGAAGTGCATTTACAATAATGTGTACAAACTTCTAGAAGTTTTGCTTCACTCTCAGAATCTGAATCGGCAGTATTCAATTACATTCTGTGTACAGGTTTCCTCGAGCCAATTCCCAGACACTTTGCTGAATACATACGCTTAGCCAGAAACCAATTTAGAGCAATATTTGTCTTAAAGTCATAAAGACTATTACTGTTACTGTGTGCTGCCAATAAGCAAGTTTTCAAGGTATCACAATGCACTTATTTCTATGTTGTTTGTAACTGTAAAATTCAATTTTCCTTGAAAAGTTTAAAACCGTAAATAATATTTGTTTATTCTATGAACAAACCTCATAGAGCTGGAAAGCTTTATAATAGACCTGAAAGTAGAAAGTATCTTGTATTACTGAGCTTCATTGTTATTGGACCTGAACGTAAGGAGTAAACTGATTTATTTACTGAGAGGAAGCGAGGACTATGCTTCAATTCCCAGCCAAACAAAATGGCTAGTGGTCTATTTCATTGTGCCATTGATCTGATAATGTAAATGTACTATTCTAGGTTGTGCTAAACGCACTAATGAATTCTTTTATCAATATTTAATGATTTTTTTTAGCTTGAAAGAAGCAAAAAGTAGAAAAGAGATAGATACTTCCAAGTATTATTTATGTATCATTGACTTAGAGATCCGTCAGCCATGTCTTGGTGTTGCAGCTATATATTGTTTTGTATTACAGATGGTACATTTGGAGCTATATGATAATCTTTGGGGTTAGTAAATCCATATGAGGTGCCTGAGTGTAGACGTTGTATTACAATCATGTTAAACCAACCTAAAAAGTGTCTATTTTTTTGTCCTAAAATAGAACAAGGACAGGGGTATAGGCTATCTGGGGATGTAGTCCTGAGGGCTCATTTTGAAAATAGATGTGTGACCTGCATTTATATGACATTAATGGAATATCTGGTGAATATACCAAAGATGCCTATTGTGCATACATCCCTCTAAGGCCCGAATCACATCAGCGTTCGGTATTTCATTTGAGGAATCTGCTTGGGGACCCCCCAAATGGAATACTGAACGCATTGACAAGCGGTGACCTTATGAAAGCATACAGACCCCATAGACTGTAATGAGGTCTGTGTGTTTTCCACACAAAACATGCGGAGAGTAAAGCAGTTCATGAAGTACTTTTATCTCCGCTTGTTCTGTGTGGACACTGCGTGGAAAACACACGGACCCCATTGTAGTCTAAGGGGTCCATGTGGTTTCACAAGCTCACCACTTGTAAATGCATTTGGTATTCCGTTCGGGGGGGTCCCCATGCGAACGGCAGATGTGAATAGGCACAACTTAGAACTCTATGAAGAAGAGGAATGAGGAAGCTGCTACAGAGAGAGAGCGGGATAGAGAGAGAGAGACAATGAAAAGAGACTGAGTAAAGGAACAAGGTGAGCAAAGCAGCCTGACAATTGGAGAAAGAAGCATTTTTCTTTAATATGATGTGCATATAATTGCAAGGTTCCTTATATTCATGCGTTCTGGTCAATTATAAAAAGCAGATTCATATCTGGAGGAGAGCTTTAGACAAATCTACATCTACAAATCTAACATGCTACATCAAAAAGACGCAGTGACAAGTGATTTGCACTGCAGAGTTCACTTGTGAACCTTTGCAAAGGTGAAAAGCTGTGGAAAGTCGGCAGTGAAACATGCAGATGGAGTCACAGCAAGATCCATCCAGGTCCAAACCGCAGTTTGCAGAAGAGCAAACTGCAATGTGTTCGCTTTGTGTGGCCTCAGCCTTTCAGCATGCAAATAGCCCTTTCTTGTAGACATTTCACAAACTATGATAAACAATATAAACCACATTAAAGTACAGAGTTATGATGAAACAGTCTATGGTCAGTAAAAATAAATCGAAAATACATCTACTAGTCATACTAAACATTCTTAGTTATAAATCTGGGCAAAATGTTACTGTCCTACAAAAATCCATCTTGAAATGTTTAAGAGTTATTTCTGTACTTCTATTTTTGCATACAAAACTCCCCTGTTTTAATGTAAGCGTATTTTGTGTAGTACAATGCAGCCTTTATTTATATGGTTTCTATATTTTAGTTTTTTTGATCACGTAGTTGTGGGTTTCATTCATTATAAAGCCAAATGTCTTCATGCACAGTTTATCATTTGGAAATGCAGATGAGGAATTTAATGAAATTACAGACAAGAGGCCTAAGGATATATAACAGAGTGAAACCTATTTATGCTCAGCAAGGCATTTGCAACTTCTCCTCTTCTTACACATAAAAATTACTTGCATATGTGGAGTTTATTTCCTGTGAATATTTGCATGATTTAATAAGCCTGCCTTGATTTTACCGACAGAATCTTACAAGAGTATTCCAGCATGGAATTGCAGAGATTATTCAGGATTTATATTCATCTTGGTAATGAGTAACTGCTAATATGGTTATTCTGATCTATGAGGTAAAGAGGACCTTTCATGTCTTCAGGCACATGCGGTATTATATACCGCTAGATAGCTGACAGTGTACTGAATGCAGCGCACTATCGGCTTTCCCGTTCTGTTCCCCTGGTGAAGAGCTATTGGTGCTATTACCATAGCTCTTCAGTGTTAGAGGGGCGTTTCTGACTGGGAGGAACGTCCCTCCTCACAGTAGTGTCCATAGTGCTATACTGTCAGAGGGGGCGTTCCTTTCCGCACAGATGACACTAAGCGGCGAAGAACGCCCCCCACCTCCTGACAGTATTCATCCATACACTAGTACTGGGGTTGCGTTCTTCACTACTCAGCATCATTGCAGTAAGGAATGCCCCCAGCGTTGATTGGCCGAATGTTGTACACTGTATAGCATTCGGCCAATCAACGCTGATTCTCCAGGATGAGTAAGTTCACATTAGCGCTTGCCTCCCATCCAGAAGAAGTCCACTGGAGGACCCCCACCCCCCACCCCCACCCAACAGAATATCAGCACAACTGCAAGCGCTGTGCAGTTAAAGCGCACGGACCCATTATAGTCTATGGAGTCCGTGAGCTTTAACTGCACAGCGCTCCTCCTAAAGACTCTCCTCCTGCTACTCGTGGACTTGGTGACTCTCCTTTAGTCGAATAGTGGTTTCCCCTGAAACAAGCAATTTTTCCCATAGACTATAATGGGATTCGATATTCGATTGAGTAGTCGAATATTGAGACTCTACTCGAAACGAATATTGAACTTCGAATATTTCACTACTCGCTCATCTCTAGTACATATAACTTTTTGTTTTTCATTGCTGTTTTTTTTTAGGGAAAGCAATGTGACCTAAACACGTTATTTTGCACATTGCAGGCTTTTTTTTTTTTACAGCGTTCACCATATGGGATAAATACCGCTATATTTGTTTAGTGGGGGTTATATGCACATGGGGATACCTAATATGTTTTTATTAGTTTTTTTGTTTACATTAGGTGCTTTTTTAAATGTGGAGAGGTTTTTTTTTGAACATTTCATTATTTGTTCATTTTTTTATTTTAAACTTTTTGAACTTATTTTTTTTTATTGTCCCACAAGGGGACCTGAACCTGTAATGTAATACAGTATATACATGTAATGCATGCAACATATGCATAAAGGAGCCCTATGTATAACACAGAATGGCAGTCAGGATGCTGTTGCTCGGCCTCCTGGCTGCCATGGAAACCCTTCAAACTCTGCGATCTTATCTTGCCCCCAGACTCCCTGGATGCCATGATCAATATTAATCATGGCATCCAAGGGGTTAATCCATCAGAGTTGGAGTATCTTCCAACTCCGACAGCTAGTCCCTCACCTCGGCTGTTTAACACAGCCAAGTGCCAGAGGTAATGCCAAAGGCACCTCCTGTGCATGCAGCATTGCAGCAACATACTATTATGGCACTGTACTGTATGTTAACTATACTCTCAGCACAATGTAATTGTACGGTGCAGAATACGAAGGGGTTAAGCATCAGTATGTTAGTCAAATCCAGGAACCTACTGTGCTCCACATTTATTATGTGTTTTTAAAAATGAATATGGTTTATAAGGAAATGGAAAAGGTTTATCAGAAAGGATGGAGCTTAAATTGCAAAATTATATGCCAAAATTGCGCCAAATCTCTGGCACAAAATTCTGGCACACAGCAACCAAAAAATATTGAATATCATCCAGTATTAGCCACTGTGATAAATCTGGGGCTTTTAATACTGTATAGACTTGTTAGTGATTACTAATAAACCTGTAGCAGTTGTAGTATGGAGGTGGTGATAGATTGCAGCCCATCAGTATGAGGTCACCTTGAAGTGGTTAGTGGACCTATACAATTGGATCAAAATACAAAGAACCTCATGTTTGGTTAATTTAACCTAGCTGCAATAGATCATATGCAAAGCGTATTATGCAGATATCCAGGATCTCTTTTTCTTACTATTAAATCTGTCAGAATATATGTGTTTTATTAACATTGTTATTGTTAATATTATATCTCCACTCCTCTAATATAACATTTTTAATCAAAATGTAAAATTTTGGGTCCCACAACTTATTACAAATACTATTTAGTTTATTCTGGAGCATATCTGTTTGTCTAGACAAGCTTTATAGTCATTGGTAATTCAATTACAGTAACTGCAAGCTTCACTTTTTTAATTTCTTGAAAATTATTATGTTAGACTATAATTATTGGAGGATATTGTTTTTCCAATGGGCAGACATTATCTCTTAACAAGATGCGTAGGTAAGATTGATGCACAATTACAAGACCCTATCAGAAATGTCAGACTTAATCTCAATCTTCCTAATAAAATGATAACTTTTAATGGATGACCTACTGTGTTTCAAGTGCAATTATGTTAAAAGTAATTACATTTTAGAAAATTTGGTTTATTTAGTATCTAGTAGGCTAATATTGAAAATGAATTTACAAAAAACTACTAAACTAACAGCTATATGTTCAGTCTTATAAAAGGAAGAATATACAGTTTATGCGACAATTGTCATGTACAGATACGTGGACACAGACTGATGCAGAATATACCACAATGTACATTATAAAAATCACTTGTATCACTTTTCATGGTAATGTGGCAACAGTAGCAAGGAATGCAAGGACGTATCAACAGGTAAGATAGGTGTAGGGACGTGATGTAAGGAACAACAAAAGTTCAGGGTTTTGCTAAATATGTTGCTGTTACATACAGATTTTACAGATTTCACTGAATTAATAATTGTACATTTGGCAACAAATCATCAACATATGGGGCATTCTCTGTAGATATTTCCAACACCATAGAATGGGGTTTTGAAAATCTCATACATTAGCACTGGACACTTGTTTTTAATGAATGCTTCCATTTTTAATTGTTGTATACTACTTGATAGAGGTAATGAAAGTTGCATTCCCACATACATTAACATCTACTCTACACCAAGGACAGTCAGAGATTCAGTTTTTCTTACGCAAGTTGATCTGACTAGATGAACAGTTTTAGGGCCCCTTCACACGGCGTAAGTGCTCGGCTCATTCCGAGCCATACACACGAGCGCTTCTAAACACTTCCCATTCACTTCAATGGGAGCGCTCGTAAAGCCGGGTTTACACGTGCTCCCATTGAAGTGAATGGGAAGTGTTTAGAAGCGCTCGCGCGTACGGAATGAGCCGAGCGCTTACACCGTGTGAAGGGGCCCTTAGAAAAGGGCAAGAATTACTTAAAAAGATTTTACAAAAGCATTACTCACCTCATCAATTCCCACACAGCACCTCACAGTTCTAATGCAAACAATTGAGGGTACAGGAATGCTCCTCCAAGGTGGTGTCCAATGGTCCAGTCTGTTTCGATGAACAAAGAGCAGGTCCTATCCTGCTCCGTGTCACTGGAACTGAACATATCGAGGGCCCCCATACAGGTGAGTACATCACAGTACATCACTGCCACAGTGGTGGCAGTGGTAGTAGCTTTGACAACATGTGTGGAAGTGCAGCAGGACATAATATAATGGATGAGGCTGCAGGACATGTCTGACTGAATGGTGGTAGCTGTTTAGAAGTAGCAGCCAGCTTAAACTGCAGTACAGTAAATAGTGGATGATGATAACGGTAGATGTGCCTGGTCTAGCACCTGAAAAAGCTAGAATATTTTTTGAATTTCAAAGAATTCTATAGTCCCAAGGACAACAAGTGGAAGGCAGAAAAGAGCTTGGGTGATCCTGGAGTTATCCCTATATGGGAGCCATATCATTTTTTTCTAGAAAAATAAGGGGCACCCTATCTGTGTGCCTGGCCTGGCTACCAGCTAAAAGAGTTGGACTATCTTCCAAAAGTGACCATTGTATCTGTGGTTTGCTGCATGTAGTGATCATATACTGCTGCTCAAACTGATGCATGTGCAATAGAGATGAGCGAACAGTAAAATGTTCGAGGTTCGATATTCGTTTCGAGTAGCCCCTCAATATTCGACATGCGCAGTCGGCTCTGCGCACGCCCGATGCCTGGCAGAGTGAATGAAGAGCCGGAAGACGCCACGGGGAAGCTGCACGGAGAAGACTTCTAAAGGTAGGAGAAGAACCAGCGTTGATTGGCCGACTGTATAGCATTCGGCCAATCAATGCTGGTTCTGCATCGAATTTTTACATTCGAATAGCGAGTGGTACTTGATCGAGTACGAGTATTTCGAATACCGTAGTATTCGATCGAATACCTACTCAATTGAGTACTACTCGCTCATCTCTAATGTGCAACAGTGACACTTAATCAGCATTGTAATGATCACAGTCACAGGAGGCATGATTGTGACCAGGCCAAGAGGGAGATGGAGAATGCCAGGCCCTTGAACACCATGATAGTGGTCGGGAAAAGCTTGGTTCCCTGTCCCCTATAAATATTGTTAATGGAAAGATAGATGCTTGCCCAGGGGAGATGACTAAAATTAAGAAATACTTACCCTCCTGAGCTTCTGACAGTCCTCAGAGTATAATTATAGCACTGGAGCAAAGGGTCTAACCTCACAAATATTCATCAAATTCCATGGGGTTCACCTGAAGTGGCTCTAGGGAGGCTCTTGGAAGAATTTTATACTGTGTGGGGGCCACTGTGGAGCATATAATACTGTTCTGGGGCCACTGTGGAGCATATAATATTGTTAATATTGTGGGGACCACTGTGGAGCATATAATACTGTGTGAAGCCCCTTCACTATTCAAAACACATACTATCTGTTTTATAGCAGCAATGCACTATTATTACAAGCTGTAATAATATTGCATGGTGATTATAGAACAGATACTGCTTTGTAAATAGTGAAGGAGTTGTGTTGCTCAGAAAAATACCACAGTATCTTGAAACAGTTTATCAGCAGGGGCTCCAGGTGTTACCCCCACTGATCTCTTCCATCTCTTGCACTGGAATCTGCAGATCAGATGTTCCCTCAACCTGCAGCTTCCTGTATTGCTTACATGTCAGGCGCTGCGCTGCTCACTCACCGTATTTGATAAATATAGTTGTTGGTACTAAAGCTGTAGCCCTTTCTAGTATTTGAAATACCTCTGCAGCACCCCTCACTATCAAAATTACGCTGTAGGATCTGGGTTGGGGGCCCCAGAAAAAAGTTTGCATCAAGATCCACAAGACTATAGTTACACCACTGCAATCAATGTCTTCTACACCTTCCAAGTAGTGTACAATTAATATAATTTCAAGATAAATTTAGGGCACACTATCAGTGTACCAAAAAGTTGGACTATTTTCCAAAAGTGATCATTGGTTTCCTGAACGCAGTAATCATATACTGTTTCTCAAACTGACGCTCCAGCATATGCAAAAGTGCTACTCAACCATGAAGCAAGAGAGGGGACGTGGAACTAATGGCTTGCTCTGGTGAAGTTGGGGGTGAGAAATGGGTCCAGTATGTCATGCACTCATGAGGTGATGTCAGTAAAAGAAAGCACCAGTCCTTGCTTGTGTTTGTAGATTGTGGAATTTGACACTCACGACAATGACTCAGTGGGCTATGACAGCTACTGTATTGTCCCCATCCCATAATTGTTGGTCTAAGTATTGATAGTGGAATGTATTTTTCCCCTCAAGGACATTTTCAAGAAGAGTCCCACATGGCCATCAAACAGAGACAACTTTCCTCAAGAAATAATAGCAGCCAGGCATTCGCCATGGAGACTATGCACTGTGAACAGTTGGCAAAACGCAGTATATTCCAATAAGTGACATGGCAGCAACTGCACTGCCAGTAACTTGGCCAGGCGGGAGTTAATATTTCAGACCAGCCAGATGACTAGGTGCAGATTGTGTGGAAGAAGAATAGGAGAAGCAGATGCCACCACCTTCTTCCTTTGTCACCCTGTCACCTTCAACCAGTTGCCAGGTCTTATCTGTCTCATCATTGGATTCCATATCACCTTCATCACTTTTGTTTGTGAGTCATCAATTCAATGGAATTCCTGTATGTCATCACAATTCCAACAGATTTTCCCTTAGTGCCCATACTGGAATTTCCACCAGTCCTCTACATTAAAAAACACTGGCAGTTCTCATCCAACTCATCAAAAAGAGGAGAAAAAAGAGGAAGTCTTGGGCTATCAGGAATATGTCTCTCTTTCAAAAAAGTCTTTATTCTCCAGAAGTACAACAACACTGAGGAAACTGGTGAGGCTGTCAAGATCATTCGTAGTGTTGTTGTTGTTGTTGCCATCCACATTGCTATTGTCAGTAGTAGTACTTGCACTAATGCTTTCTCCTCCCCTCCTTTTGCCTGTTCCCTGCTCTGCTTTTTTCATTTTCATAAGTCATTTATTATACACTGCTTAGTAATTTGGCAAAAAAAATTGAGACTGTGTATTTTTCTTTGTTAATTTTTTAACAAAAATATTTCATAAAAAATTGCAAAGCATTAGAAGCACTTAAAAGGGATATCTGGTAAGCGAGTATTAGACTATATCACTAGAACAGTGCCAGTCAGCTTATATTAACACCTTTCTATTGCAGTCAGTTTTTGGCTCCCTGACAGCGCTTGGTCTTTCAAATCTGACATGTGTCACTTCATGCAGTGATAGCGTTGATACGCTTTAACTCACCAAAGTGATTTTCAGACAGGTTTTTTGTAACACATTGTACTTCATCTTAGTGTTAAATTTTAGTTGATATATTTTGAGTTTAATTATGAAAACAGGAAATTTGGTGGAAACTTTTAAAAATATGCAATTTAAAAAAAAAAAGTTAAAATGATCAGCTTTTCATACAGATAGTCATACAACCCAAATTAGTTCATAAATTGAATTTAGCATATCTCTGCTTTATGTTGGCATTAAACGTTAATCAATCTTTGATTTTTTTAAGGACATTATTAGGCTTACAAGTAAATCAGCAATCTTCTAAATTTTCAAGAACTTTTCCAAAACCCATTTTTCAAGGGACTAATTCAATTCTGAAGTGGTTTTGAAAGACCCCGTTTTCAAAACTGCACTGCTTAATCCTACAAGTATTTAACAGGAATTGAAATAAATTCGAGCTGAAATTCACGTTTCAATTTCTTTTAAATAATATGTTAATTTAGCCCTAGAGTCTCTAAGGTGCCAAAACAGTGGAAACCCCTCCTCCCCAAAAGTGACTACATTTTGGAATCTAGACCCTTCAAGGTATTTATCAAGGAGTATACTGAGTACTTTGATCTTATAGCTCTTTAACACAATTGGGTCATGAAATCGTTTACTACACAATTTCTCCTGGACACAGCAATACTTCATATGTGGTCACAAACTTCTGTATGGGAACATGGAGGAATTTGGAATGAAAAGAGCGCTATTTGTCTTTAGAAGGCAAATTTTGCTGGAATAGTTTTTGGGTGCCATGTTGCATTTGCAGACCCCCTAATACCAGCACACCAGGAAACCCTTAAACCCCATTTTGGAAACTACACCTCTCAAGTAATGTATCAAGGGCTATACTAAGCATTTTGATACCACAACTGTTTCTTATATTTGATTAACATTAGGCAGTAAAAATGAAAAATTATATTTTTTCAATAAAATGTTGCTTTAGCCACACATTTTTCATTTTTACAAGGGAATAAAGGAAAAAATGCACCCAACAATTTAAGGAATTTCTTCTTACTACAAAAATACCCCACGTGTGGAGGTAAACTGCTGTTTTGGCAGATGGCAGTGCAAAGAAGGCGGGAGCACCATTAGGCTTTTGGAAGGCAGAATCATTTTCAGATGCCATGACTCATTTGACCCTGAGGTGCTAATGCAGTTGGGAGAAGTTACCAAGAAGAGACTTCATTTTGGAAACAGCACCCTTTAAATCATTTGGACCTCAGAGATGCTTTCCAAACAGATGGTCAAAATGAAAATTTACATTTTCCAAGATAGGCCATTTCAGTGCCCAATATGTCATGCCCATATCATGGCTCTGTGAAATGTCAGCCCTCCCATTATGTTCTGTTTACTGATTTTGGAAATACCCTACATGCGGTCCTAATCTTTTGCCTAAAAGGACAGGGCTCAGAAGAAGCACCATGAAGAAGCACCATGCACATTTGAGGCCTAATTTGGTATTTGACACTGTATTGTCAATTGCAGAGGATCTGAGGAAAAATAAAAATAAATAGGCCACCTATTTTAGAAACGATTAACCTCAAGGAATGTATGAAGGGGCATAGTGAGCATTTTTAACCCTCCAGTATTGCGTCATTTTAATTTCCAGAAATAAATGTACAATGAAGTTAAAATTGCAATTTTTCCAGAGAAACACCATTTCAGTGCTGAGTATGTTGCGCCAGCATGTGACAACAGAGACACACTCCAGAAAATGTTAAGTGGGTTATCCTTGGTACAACAGCTTTTGGAGCGTTTGTCTCTGACCCCAGATGGGCACAACATATTATGCACTGAATCTACATATTTCTTGAAAAGTAGTCATTTTAACTTTGTGCAGCTGATGGTGCATTCATTTCTGGAGAATAAATTAATGCAACAATATGGGGAGAAAAATGCTCACTGTACCCTTTGATAAATTCCATGAGGGGTGTAGTTTTTTAAATGTGGCCACTTTTCAGGCTATTCCACTTTCCTGGCATTTCTGGAACAAAAATTGCATGGCATCCAAAAAACAAACCTGTCATGTCCACAGGATGTGCCATAAATGTCTGACTGGTGTAAGTCCAACTATGGAAGCTATCCCCATTTAAAGAATGGTGCCTTGAGACCTGCTTGACCAAGTGAGACAGCTAACAGCCACAGCTTCTGATAGTGGGTTACCACTACCATACTGTCCATTGCTGCAACGGATATTAATTGTAGCAGAGTAACAGACACAGATGGAGCCGAATTGTGAGAGCATCGGACATTAACAATGGAAGTATGAACCCACCCTAAGGGCTCATTCACACTACGTATACGGCAGCTTATTCTGAACGTAAAACACGTTCAGAATAAGCGGCATATAAAGCAGTTCCCATTCTTTTCTATGGGAGCCGGCATACGAGCGCTCCCCATAGAAATGAATGGGCTGCTTTTTTCACTACGAGCACTCCCATTGAAGTGAATGGGAAGTGCCCGCGTGTATGGATAGCTCTGCTCATGCCGAGCCGTACACGCAGCGCTTCCCATTCACTTCAATGGGAGCGCTCGTAGTGAAAAAAGCAGCCCATTCATTTCTATGGGGAGCGCTCGTATGCCGGCTCCCATAGAAATGAATGGGAACTGCTTTATACACTGCTTATTCTGAACGTATTTTACACGTTCAGAATAAGCTGCCATATACGTAGTGTGAATGAGCCCTAAGGCAGAGAATGCAAGGAGAGTTGTTTGTACAAGTCCTTGGCTCTCTCTGTATAGTTGAGCCATAAAGCCAAAATATATGATCCCTCACAATAGGACTAATAATTAAATTACCTGCTGAATTTTTTCAGGATACAGCTATTTCGATATAAACTTCAAGTTTTAATTTTCCCCATCCATTCATGGAAATGTTTCATAGCAAAGGGTGTTATTTTGCTATATCGGAAAAGACAGCGACAGCGGCTATGGAAAATGAGTAAACTGCTAAGTGTTTGATAAATGTTCTTCTGTGGCTGCAACGTTTATAGCCAAGAGTTACAGGGACATTGAGGCGATTCTCCTCAACCTTTTTATTGTTACCTGGCTTTGTGTACTTTTAGACATTTCGATTATAGAGCTGAATGTGACTGGGATGAATTATTTTTTATTTTCTTTTATTCTGTGCTGCACTGGCAATTTAAACCATAGTCATGAACACTGATACAATAAATGGCTCGCATCCAGAATACACTTTTTGTAATATGCAGAAAATGAATTTGGCGGCTGAATGTTGGATTTAGATTGATGTTAAGCAGTGGCAAACAATCTCACAAAAATATATTTCACTGGTATTTCAATATTCAAACATAGCCAAAAATCTGGACAGCAGATAACAATCCACAGCCTGTTTGCACAATAATTTGCCAGGGACATGAATAATCCAATATTTCATGCAGCTGCTTAGTCTGAATGACAATCTGCCAGATCAGTCACTTTAGGCACCCATGTAGGCAATCGGATCACTGGCCCGCAGTGTAGAGACCTGGCATCAGCTACAGAGGTGATTACAGGTAGTGGGTAGTAATTTATACAATATCTTGTCCAAAAATAGCCAACATCAGTTCAGGAATAATTTTTAGCAGGACCATTTCCACTGTTACGGGTGGGGGTCCTGCTATCACAATACAGGCGCTGGCGCTAATGAATTCAATAGCAGCAATGGCTCCTCTGTGATTGGTCCATTTGAATTTAGCGCCAAAGCTCCTGCTAAATTACTCATAGCAGATCCGGGCAATAGCAACTGCAGTTGTAATGGGATTTTTTTTGTTAGTTAACCACTGTCACCGATGGTTTAGCCATCCTCTTACGCTAGGTTCACACCTGCGTTCTGGTTTCCGTTCTGTGCTTTCCGTCTTCTGCATGCCCATGGTCCGGCCGTGAGCGGCGGTGAGTGTTTTATGCTCTCCGCCGCGAAACTGGATTTTTTAATCCGGACACAGAGTACTGCATGTCTGACTCTGTGTCCGGATTTAAAAACCCGGTTTCGCGGCGGAGAGCATGAAACGCTCACCGCCGCTCACGACTGGACAGCTTTCTCACCCATTCAAATGAATGGGTGAGAAAGACTCTTGCAGGTTTCCGTCTCCTGCTCTGTTTTATGCAGGAAGCGGAAACCTGAAATACGGAGAGCATAAAGCAGATGTGAACGAGCCCTTACTGTGACATCATAGCTCCCAGCACAAGAATAAATCATAGCGAGCCAACAGCAGCTAATAGCAGTGGTGTCTCCGATAACATTTTATGCAGTTTTTCACAGTACCGTCAATATTTACTTTTAAATTGTAGACTGAAGGTAAGGGGTCAGAAGGAAAGTGGTGCCCACTAGAGATGAGCGAGTACTATTCGAAACGGCTGTTTCGAATAGCACGCACCCATAGGAATGAATGAATGGCCGGCTATATCCATTCATTCCTATGGGTGTGTGCTATTCGAAACTGGAGTTTCGAATAGTACTCGCTCATCTCTAGTGCCCACCAATTAATTTGAATTGATAAACAAGTCTCTCTCTACTCACTCCAAGGGCCAAAAACACTGCAGGTGCAAGGCTCTACTCACTCCAAGGGCTAAAAACACTGACGGTGCAATGGTCTACTCACTCCAAGGGCCAAAAACACTGCCGGTGCAAGGCTCTACTTACTCCAAGGGCTAAAAACACTGACGGTGCAATGGTCTACTCACTCCAAGGGCCAAAAACACTGCCCGTGCAAGGCTCTACTTACTCCAAGGGCTAAAAACACTGACGGTGCAATGGTCTACTCACTCCAAGGGCCAAAAACACTGCCCGTGCAAGGCTCTACTCACTCCAAGGGCCAAAAACACTGATGGTGCAAGGCTCTACTCACTCCAAGGGCCAAAAACACTGCTGATGCAAGGCTCTACTCACTCTAAGAGCCAAAAACACTGCTGATGCAAGGCTCTACTCACTCCAAGAGCCAAAAACAATGCTTTTTAAAGGTTCTACTCACTCCAAGGGCCAAAAACACTGCTGTTTAAAGGCTCTACTCACTCTAAGGGCCAAAATCTAAATCTCTGCTGTTCACAGGCTCAACTCACCCAAAGGGCCAAAAACTAAATCTCTGCTCTTTAAAGGCTCGACTCACCCAAAGGACCAACAAATCTCTGCTGGTGCAAGGCTGAACTAAGTTAAAGGGCCTAAAACTCTGCTTGTAAAAGGCTCAAGTCACCTAAAGGGCCTCAATCTCTGCTGGTAGCTCAGCTTAAGGGCCTCTAACTTAATTTGGAAGGGCTCACGTTAAGGGCCAGAAAAGTGAATTTTTGAAGGTCTCCCCACATCACACACACATAAACCATGACAGTTAAGGGTGGGGCTTTTGGATTTCCCATTGCCTATTCCATCTGTGGTTGTCATGGGCAACATGATTTAAAGCGGTGCTTCTTAATGTTTCTTTAGCGTCAAATTTGGGTTTCTGTCCATCCAATTGGGGTGGAAAGAAGGTTTCCAGGTATTTTCCCACTTTGATAGAGGTTTTTTTGAGCGTAGAAAGTGTGTAATTGATAGGCTGTGATGTTGGGTTAAAACTGTGACTTGGGCTTGTTAGATGCCCCCAGGCATGCTTCCCCTGCTGTCCCAGTTGCATTGCAGAGGTGTTGGTATCATTTCCTGAGGTGTCATAGTGGACTTGGTGACCCTCCTGAGTCGAATGGTGGGTTCCCCTGAAACAAAGCATTTTTCCCCATAGACTATAATGAGGTTCAATATTCGATCGAATAGTCGAATATTGAGCGGCTATTCAAAACGAATAACGAATATTTTACTGTTTGCTCATCTCTACACATAATCATTTGTACTACATTTCTAACATAGTGTGACCAATATTTTTTAACATTTGCTACATATGTATGTGTGTGGTTGGTTTATGTGTGCATGCTTTCCAGCTTTCTACCCTGTTTTATATGTTTTTTAGCTTAATAAGCATTTCAACTAATATCTCTATATACAGGTATTTGCTTATGTGCTACATTATAGAATATACTTCATGTTCCAAATTACACAGGTCTGCGACTAAAAAGCTGTTTGATTATTTTCATGTATTTTGGTGTGCTGAAAACAAATAAAAGATTGAAAAAACTCCTATACGTCAGGATTTGACACAAGATGTAAAATTGTCCTCAAATTTATCAAATTACCCAGGTTTGCAAAAAAAAAAAAAAATTTCAAGAGCTGTTTGGGTTATTCCACGTAATCTTTATGTTTTCAGAATCAGCGGCATATAAAGCAGTTCCATTCATTTCTATGGGAGCCGGCATACGAGCGCTCCCCATAGAAATGAATGGGCTGCTTCTTTCACTGCGAGCAGTCCCATTGAAGTGAATGGGAAGTGCCCGCGTGTACAGCTCGGCATGAGCAGAGCAAGACGTATACGCCAGCACTTCCCATTCACTTCAATGGGACTGCTCGTAGTGAAAAAAGCAGCCCATTCATTTCTATGGGGAGCACTTGTATGCCGGCTCCCATAGAAATGAATGGAGCTGCTTTATACGCCGCTGATTCTGAACGTGTTTTACGTTCAGAATAAGCTGGCGTTTACGTAGTGTGAATGAATATATTTTTTCCTGTTTTTAATTTCGGTAAGTGACAAACCTATGTGTCCACAGGCCATGGCTATCAAGAGCTTTACAACAACATCTGTAGACTTCGCCCCCAAGCCTGCCTTATGCCGACAGCAGTTTATGTACACATTTTTGGCCATTTTTATTCGGAAAGTGCAGCAAACTGAATGAAAAAGTAAAGTTTATATTATTGCCGGCTTCCAATTAGGAAAGCTTTTAAGTAAATCTATGGAGCATTGATTTGCAACGGGTGGCATTCAAATACAAAAAGAGACTTGTCCTTATCTGTCATGCATGAAGTCAGGAATGCTGGGGGCTCTTTACACTTACTACAATAAAGCCAAATAGCAATGCTGCCACCTGCTGGTTTCTTAGCATGCAACAAGTCAGATTACTGCTAAACTATGTGCCTCAAAGATTTTTTTGGAAACTGCAAAAAATGAAGTTTTTAAGTAAGTATATATACTATAGAAAAATAATCCCCTAAACTCAGATTATTGTCATACCACAGATATACGTACGGTAGATTATATATATACCGTAGTACTGTTGTGGTTTTTTGTTTTGTTCTTTAAAGAATTGGTGTAATTGCATTTATACATGGCTGACATGTCTCCTTGTGTTGCTGTCGTTTCCTTGTTGGTTTAAAGGTAACTGCAATTGACAAGTGGCACAGCCAATTCTTGCTCATATGACAATGCTGGCATTCTAATGTATATGCAGATACATTATGACATCAGCTACTACGTGCTTATTCATTCAGTAGCTCTTACACTTGTGCAGGGTTACACTTCATTTCTGTATATGTGGATGTTTTAACCAAATTTGTTTAACTTCCACAATTGTTTAGGAAATTAGAGGAAATTTGTGAGAATACGTTAGCTGGAATATTCTGCAAGCAGGATGGGTAGATTATCCAATATGGTCACAAGTCAAATGGTTCACTTTCCAGTACGGTTAGTAGACTAGTGACTTGCACCTATGTTACCATGTCTGTGGTTAGCAGCAGTGTTACATTTTTTGAAACAGATATATCATACATCACAAATATAGTTACATCCAAATTATTTTCATTTAGTGCTGGAGACAGTGGCTTAACTAGGAATGGCGGGGCCCCGTGGCAAACTTTTGACATGAGCCCCCCCCCCCCTTCCTGACCGACAACGATTACCTAGACTGACTGACCCCCACCCCCACCGCATTCTTGCGTGCTCTATTAAGCCTAATAGTAGCCCCTGCACACAGTATTATGCCCCATAGTAGCCCCTGCACACAGTATTATGCCCCATAGTGGCCCCAGTACACAGTATTATGCCCCCTAGTGGCCCCTGCACACAGTATTATGTCCCATAGTGGCCCCTGCACACAGTATTATGCCCCATAGTGGCCCCTGCACACAGTGTTATGCCCCATAGTGGCCCCTGCACACAGTATTATCCCCCATAGTAGCCCCTGCACACAGTATTATGCCCCATAGTAGCCCCTGCACACAGTATTATGCCTCATAGTGGCCCCAGTACACAGTATTATGCCCCATAGTGGCCCCTGCACACAGTGTTATGCCCCATAGTGGCCCCTGCACACAGTGTTATGCCCCATAGTGGCCCCTGCACACAGTATTATGCCCCATAGTGGCCCCTGCACACAGTATTATCCCCCATAGTGGCCCCTACACACAGTATTATGTCCCATAATGAACACCCATGAGCAATTATTATACTCTGGGGTCTTTTCAGATCCCAGAGTATAATAATCAGAGACAAAGGGCAAGGATACAAACATTAAAAAAAAAACACTGTTACTTACCTATCTCCGGCTCCGCTGCAGTCATCGGTGGTGTCGGCCATCTTTAATGACGTACGGACGTCACATGACCCGGGACGCAGGTCCCAGTCAAGTGACGTCAGGGTCATCAGACAACTAGGCCTGATGCCTATACAGAGCATGGAGAGGTAAGTAACAGTGTTTGTTAAGTTTGCTTACCTCTCCTGGGCCTCCGATCATTATACCTGGGGGTCTGAAAACACCCCTGAGTATAATAATAGTGTTTGTGTGGGGCCCATGGGTCTCCTGAAAGTTACCGCTTTTTAATGCGTATAGGTTTCTGTTTGGGGGTTCCAAGTAGACTCCCCGAATGGAAACCTGAATGCAGATGTGAACCGGGCCTAAGCATCACATTATAAAATACAATTCTAGTATGTATAATGGTAGACATGTATAGAAGCAAATACAGATAGATAGATAGATAGATAGATAGATAGATAGAACAGACATTGATATGCTGTATCATTGTGGACTCCTCAGTGCTGTTTGAGTGCTGGGGCCCCACCCCCAGTGCTGCAAGAGAACTCATTTACATACCGACAAAGCCAGATTTTCAAGCAAACGGCGGCGCGGAGAAGACAACGAAAGGTAGGAGACGAATAGCCTTCCTTAAGGCTATTCCGACGTGTTAATGAGAAAAAATTGTGATTGAATTATAGGATCCCTTTAATGGAACATCTTGTCTTGTAATCAATGTATATAGTAAGTCTTGTGTTGCTATCTGGGATCCATTGGGACTATATTATTAATGTGACAGTGTTTTAGATGTATAGTCCTTTATCAAGGTAGATAGAAGTTATTGACTGTGGGCTACAGATACTCCTGCAGATGTGAACAGAGTTTCTATGGAGTATATGGCTTTAAAACTTTGGTAATGAAATAATCTTTTTCGCAAACAGCTTTCCTCCCTCACTACATCTGTTTATAGTAATTCTCAACTGTGCCATTCCTTCTGCAAACTATAATCTTCAAGTTTTCATTCTACATAGAAATGCAATAATCTGCTGACTGTCCCAGTGAAACCTTAGCGTTTCTTAACTGTAATTGGAATTATTTTATCCCTTGTATAGAGAACGCCATTCATTTGCAATAACCAGCCCTCTCCTGCATATCTCAGTCAACTTAGAGGTCTGAACTAGAGCTGACAGGGAAAGTAATTAAACAAGATGGAGGTCAGACAGATTCTCTGTGTCTTGACATCTATAAAATATGCAGTGAAGGAGTGATATTTCCATTACTGTAGTTACTTTGTTAAAATATGTTGTGTTGCATAAATTCATGCGCTTAAACATGCATGCGATTTTTAATCTCGTTTCAATTATTTTAAAGCAGGATTTATTTTCCTCACATGCCCCCAATCGTTTTTAGTAACAGATGAAACTGAATGGAATATAGGAATAAATAATTCAAGAGAATACAGCTCATGTTTTAATAGTTGGGAAATGGCCCCAAGTGCTCTTGTTTCATTATTGATATTGTAACACTTTGACATTTGTCACTTTTTTGTTATCAAACGCAAGTTATTTCCTACTGGAAGTTCTCAAAATTCTTTCTTAATTTGTAAAATACCTTATTCTAGTAACCTGTATAGGCTATAGGCCAATAAATAATCCGTGGATGATGCAGACCTTAGGTTGGTAGACACAAAGTTAGGTCAAGGCCCCACATGGCGCAAATGTCACAGTGGAAATGCCGCAACTAGTGAATCCCATCCACACTGCGTGAAAATTTGTGCAACGTTTTTTTTTGCAGTGCTTTTTCGCTTTAGCTACCTAAGCTGTGATAGAAAATTACATGACGGCGCATTCTCATGAGTCACCGTATATGAGTGAAATTTTCACAAAGTAATTTGTCTATCTACATGTACAAATGTATGAGTATAGCCGGTTGCACATGACCCTGTGCTAACCTGCAGCTGCAAATGAATGGCAAGGGCAGCGCACGGGCGAGAGACAAGGATGTCATCAGTATGCCGTATGTACAGCGGCCGTGCTTCCTCGCTTCCTTTCATTAAATGAATAGGGATGCAAAATCATACAGGGATAAGACCTGTTCTATATTTTGCTGCCTGAACTGTCACCCTGCACATGAGACTGTGTATTCATGGTCATGTGTACGGGCCCACGTTTTCCACATTTCCATGAACCCTGCCTGCAAATGGGCTCATGGGAAATAACAATATGTTTTTTTTTCAGGTTTTACTTGTGTATGTAGAAGTGTGAAACCTAACCATACAATGAAAACTGTTACCTAAATAAATCACGAAGTGTCTTACTTATTCAGGTCCTTGTTATTTAGCACTGCAAAGCATATACCAGATATGCAATAGCACAGAGCAGGTGCACATACTTTTCCACAGCACAGAAGATGCTTCTATATTTCATTTACACATTGTAAAATGTATTATACTTGTCTACTTCTATTCTGCATTTGTATTTCAGATGAATGTGAATTTGGCCATTTTCGTGTATATGGCCTGGGCTTACAAACTGTCAAATTCCAGATGGCCGGTAACTTAACAACATGAAGATGTTAGCAGGCTGGCCAGACAATGTAATTGAATGTTGACATTAGCAGCTGTACTCATGTGCATAGACATGACTTTGGAGCTGTCAGAATCTCTCCTTTGTGCCACACACTAAAGGAGCCCATGTATATAAAAATAAAGTTGAAACCAACAATTTTAACCACAAGTAATCTGCATATGAGCTGTAACAATGAGCAGCCATTTTAGCGAAACAAAGACAAACCATCATCTTGAAATAAGTCACCTATGTTTACATTTTGTTCAGTATTGGATTAAAGATCTTTTGCCCACAAATTATTTTTCAAAAACTTCATTTTTCCTTTGTTTGGTGTCATTGAAAATGTATTGAATGGCCAGTTTGCCAATATGGAACAAAATTGCGTATTGTTTTACCTGTAAATGATCACTCATTCATCTGTTATTCAACCATCAACCAATTTCTAATGTACATGGCCACCATAAGGGTGAGTTAACCCTACTTGTTTAGAGATGTTTTTGAGGGGGGGGGGTCATCAAAAACGGATGCAAAAACTCCTGAAATATTCTCCTATTGATTATCACTTTATCCAATGGTGTAACAGGTTATCGTGGGGGCTATAGCAAAACTTGTAGCGGGGATTTCTCTACTATGACCATCTTAAGCAGCAAGTTCAGATTTTTTTAAGTATACAATTATTTTGGCCTCCTTCACACATAATTATTTTACAGTACAGATAATGTAGACAGTGATGTCACAGTACCCGGATAATGCACAGAATGGTATTATAGAGCAGGAATAAGTCACAGTATACACAGTGATGTCACAGTACCCGGATAATGCAAGCACTCATATCACAATACAGGGATAATGCATTCAATGCTGTCACAGTACAGAGATAATATACACATTAATGTCACACACAGGGATAATGCACACTGATGTCACAGTACAACATTTTGACTTAAAATTCTGTCTCGAATTAAGTCAGCTAAAAGGTGGTAAAAACTTAAAGGGAGTCTAGTATTGGGGATTTCGTTTTTTTAAGTAAACACACATTGGAATAGCCTATAGAAAGGCTATTTTAGTCCTCCCTATCTTTCTCTCCTCCTTGTAGCCGTTTGTGAAATATATTGTTTTTGGCAAATATGTAAATGAAGCTCGTAAGCACCACAGCATCATTCCTTGTGCCTGAGCACCACAACGTCATACTTTCTGCCCAAGCACCACACCTTTGATGCCACCTCCTGGGCCATTCCTTCATGCAGATTAGCTCATCCTCTTCACGTGCATGCGCCGTTCACTCCTGTAGGTATATTAAAAGGATGGGCCACTGGAGCATACACTGTACGCTCAGTCCAAACCCAAAGTGGTCGCGCGTACAGCGCACGCACAGGATTTGGATCTCGCTGAAGACAGAGGCGGCTGCTAGGCAGTGAAGAGGATGAGCTAATCTGCATGAAGGAACTGCCCAGGAGGTAGCATCAATGGAATGACACTATAGTGTGCATGCACAAGGTATGACGCTGTGGTGCTCCTTGAGATTTATTTACATATTTGCCAAAAACAAGATGACAAGCAAAATCTATGAAGTAATATGAAGTATCTGAAGTTTGGTATTGATACAGTATAGGTTAGGCCTACCATGTGTGTGCTTTGAAGGGGCAGAATGGAATAACCTGCAGCCAGATACCTCTGGCACGTGTATGGCAATGTTACTGACTGTCAGGTTATACAGAACAGAAGCAGCTTCATGTTGCTGTTACGGTTCTGTATATATATATATATATATATATATATATATATATATATATATATATATATATATATATACAGTGCCTACAAGTAGTATTCAACCCCCTGCAGATTTAGCAGGTTTACACATTCTGAATTAACTTGGCATTGTGACATTTGGACTGTAGATCAGCCTGGAAGTGTGAAATGCACTACAGCAAAAAAGAATGTTATTTCTTTGTTTAATTTTTATTTACATTGTGAAAAGTTTATTCAGAGGGTCATTTATTATTCAACCCCTCAAATCACCAGAATTCTGTTTGGTTCCCCTAAAGTATTAAGAAGTAGTTCAGGCACAAAGAACAATGAGCTTCACATGTTTGGATTAATTCTCTCTTTTTCCAGCCTTTTCTGACTATTTAAGACCCTCCCCAAACTTGTGAAGAGCACTCATACATGGTCAACATGGGAAAGACAAAGGAGCATTCCAAGGCCATCAGAGACAAGATCGTGGAGGGTCACAAGGCTGGCAAGGGGTACAAGACCCTTTCCAAGGAGTTGGGCCTACCTGTCTCCACTGTTGGGAGCATCATCCGGAAGTGGAAGGCTTATGGAACTAATGTTAGCCTTCCACGGCCTGGACAGCCTTTGAAAGTTTCCTCCCGTGCCGAGGCCAGGCTTGTCCGAAGAGTCAAGGCTAACCCAAGGACAACAAGGAAGGAGCTCCGGGAAGATCTCATGGCAGTGGGGACATTGGTTTCAGTCAATACCATAAGTAACGTACTCCACCGCAATGGTCTCCGTTCCAGACGAGCCCGTAAGGTACCTTTACTTTCAAAGCGTCATGTCAAGGCTCATCTACAGTTTGCTCATGATCACTTGGAGGACTCTGAGACAGACTGGTTCAAGGTTCTCTGGTCTGATGAGACCAAAATCGAGATCTTTGGTGCCAACCACACACGTGACGTTTGGAGACTGGATGGCACTGCATACGACCCCAAGAATACCATCCCTACAGTCAAGCATGGTGGTGGCAGCATCATGCTGTGGGGCTGCTTCTCAGCCAAGGGGCCTGGCCATCTGGTCCGCATCCATGGGAAGATGGATAGCACGGCCTACCTGGAGATTTTGGCCGAGAACCTCCGCTCCTTCATCAAGGATCTTAAGATGGGTCGTCATTTCATCTTCCAACAAGACAACGACCCAAAGCACACAGCCAAGAAAACCAAGGCCTGGTTCAAGAGGGGAAAAAATCAAGGTGTTGCAGTGGCCTAGTCAGTCTCCTGACCTTAACCCAATTGAAAACTTGTGGAAGGAGCTCAAGATTAAAGTCCACATGAGACACCCAAAGAACCTTGATAACTTGGAGAAGATCTGCATGGAGGAGTGGGCCAAGATAACTCCAGAGACCTGTGCCGGCCTGATCATCTCTTATAAAAGACGATTATTAGCTGTAATTGCAAACAAGGGTTATTCCACAAAATATTAAACCTAGGGGTTGAATAATAATTGACCCACACTTTTATGTTTAAAATGTATTAAAATTTAACTGAGCAACATAACTTTTTGGTTTGTAAGATTTATGCATCTGTTAATAAATCCTGCTCTTGTTTGAAGTTTGAAGGCTCTAACTCATTTGCATCTTATCAAACCTGCTAAATCGGCAGGGGGTTGAATACTACTTGTAGGCACTGTATATATATATATATATATATATATATATATAAAATTTTTAAACAACAGAACCTCTAGTCTGCAAGACACTGCAGCGAGGTCCACAGGCCCAATGATGGGCGACTGTATGTCTGAATAGTCCTCTACCAGTTAAACTGCACTGGCAGATATGTGACGCAATGCTAAATGTGAACAAGCTGCAAGAAAGCCCTGCCAGTTAACCTCACTGGACAGGTGCACAGTACAGCTGAAAAGGCAAGGCTGCCAAGGGTTAACAGTCACCCCAGGTCAGCAACTAAACATGCTCCTGCAACAGCCAGGAGAGTAAAGGAAGATTGACAGTTAAAGAGGCTAAGAGCCCAAACCTGCTGCAACTCTATGGGCTGGAACAGGGTCTACTGCTCCTAGCCCTGGTATAGAGCTGGCAGTTCAGGAATTACAGGGTACTAACTACAGAGCAGATAGAGGCTAGAGAAACCCGACACAGAGGCCTAGTCTGTACACCTGCCTGGATACTGGAGCCTAGCCCTGAACTACTGTCATTTAACAAACAATAGGGGCGGTGGTCATGACCTCACTGCTCATGCTCAGTAGGGGCGAAATTGCACTTAGCTTGCGAGCGGCTCCAATAGGTCTGAGCATGCTCAGTAGGCGGAAAGCTGGACTTACACTCCAGTACATCTCACTATCCGAGGCCGATGGCGAGAGTTAGATTGACCCGCAGGTGGCGCTGTGCGCTGAGAGAGAACCCTGCGGGACCCAATCCTAACAGTTGCCTATGGTAAGCTCTACAAAATGGCATCATTCTAGATATCTCTATACATAATAGGATGTGAGATGGGTTTTGCCTAGCAAAAAACATAGATAGGGTAAAATATAGATTTTGTTTAAATGGATTTTACAGTATACAGTGAGATTCTACAGTATACAGTGAGATTCTACAGTATATAGCCAGATTCTACAGTATACAGTGAGATTCTATAGTATATGGTTAGATTCTACAGTATGTGGTTAGATTCTACAGTATACAGCGAGATTATACAGTATACAGTGAGATTCTACAGTATACAGCGAGATTATACAGTATAAAGTGAGATTTTACAGTATACAGCGAGATTCTACAGTATACAGTGAGATTCTACAGTATATGCTTAGATTCTACAGTATACAGTGAGATTCTACAGTATACTGTGAGAGACTACAGTAACCAGCTAGATTCTACAGTATACAGTGAGATTCTGCAGTACACGGTTAGATTCTACAGTATACACCTAGATTCTACAGTATACAGTTAGATTCCAAAGTATACAGTGAGATTCTACAGTATACAGTTAGATTCTACAGTACACAGCGAGATTCTACAGTATCTGTTTAGATTCTACTGTACAGTATACAGCTAAATTCTACAGTATACAGCGAGATTCTACAGTATACCTTGAGATTCTACAGTATACAGTTAGATTCTACAGTATACAGTGAGATTCTACAATATACAGTGAGATTCTACAGTATACAGTTAGATTCTACAGTATACAGCTAAATTCTACAGTATACAGTAAGATTCTTCCGTACACAGTGAGATTCTACAGTATACAGTGAGATTCTACAGTATATAGTGGAATTCTACAGTATACAGTGAGATTCTACAGTATCCGGTTAGATTCTACTGCACAGTATACAGCTAAATTCTACAGTACACCACAAGATTCTACAGTATACAGTGAGATTCTACAGTATACAGTTAGATTCTGCAGTATACTGGAGAGTTAGATTTTCCGCTGCCCTCTGAATTTACTGTATGGTGATAGCCAATTTGATGTCCTTAGGTCAACAGCATAATACGGCCATTAATTCAATAAGGCAGAGAAAAGTTCATGGTTCTCTAGAATAATGATATTTTAGTACAACAGACAAGTCGTAACATTTATAAACAGAGGCAATATACATCCTAGCTAAAGGTTACATCTTTAGTCCCCTGTAAAATAATAATCCAGGAACAATGCTCAGACCTGAGACCTGCAAGAACTTCCAAATAGCAGGAGAGCAGGAGGATCAGGTTTATGTCATGCCGCTCGAACCTGAATAATTGAGGCTTTGCTCTGGCTTGCATCTGTTTTGGCTTCTAGAAAAAAAGAACTGATTTAGCGCCAATAACTTGTCTACTTTACATCCTTCAACTAAATTACACAAAAATCCTCAGGTGCTTCCTTCTCCTTCTTGAAACATATCTTAATTATTACTATGCAGTATTTTGGCAACATCATTAGACTTGTAGTCCTTTGTGTGTAAAGGGAAAGCATCATCAGAAAATGACAAATTATTTAACTCAGATCTTTATTAAATGTAAATATAATGTATGGGAAATAACCCATTGTTTATTGTTTAAATCACGTTCTTATGATAACCATTATTTTTAAGAATTTTTTTTGATGTTGTATTTAATTTATCATGTTATTGTCTATATTTACAAACATTCAATTCCAAATGACCCATAGACACAATAACCCATTGTATCTATGGGCGATTTGGAATAACACGATTTACAGATCCCAGACTTATATGGGAAAGTAATTTTAGCCGTGCTTTGTGACTTCTGTAGAGGTCATTGTGCAGAGAGAGGAGTAGAAGAAATTGTGTAGGAGAAGGAGTAGGAGAAGTTGTGAAATCACCTGTTGCGACTTATGTATTCTGTGTGTTATCTATATATTTGATAACGGGGATCATCAGTTTGCTCATAGGTGAAGTGACTGCTGCAAAGAAAACTCTTAAGGGCTAGTTCACACGGTGGAATTTGCATTCTGCGTATGAACACCACTACGCGGCTAGCTGCAACAGGATACCGATGCAGTGCATTGGCATTCCGGCGCAACATTCCTCTCCAGATTAGGCCTGAATGAATGGGCCTAGTCGGGAGCGAGTCTCGCTCCGCGGACACCATGGCAAGATAGGTCACTTTGTTTCTTTTTTCCGCTAGTGGTAAAAAACCACTAGTGGAAAAAAGAAGCAAGCAGCTCCCATTGAAGTCAATGGGAGCCATTTTTGGCAGTGGATTTTGAGGTGGATTCCGCGTCATGATCCATTGCCAAAAAACTCACCATTACACAAAACAGCAACTGTCAGCATATTATTTGGCTCAGTGCCAGAGTCATAACTGCAGGATTTTTAGTAATTGTTTAAAATACAGATATTAGCACTAAAAATTTTACCAAAAATTTCACCAAAAATTCTTTAAAAATGTGTTTGATATAAATCTTGATAAAGAATAGATCATTTTCTGGTGGCACACTCCCTTTAAGGGTAAGCTTATACAGGCATTTCTTTCATTTAATAGTGATATTATGAAGTACAATTACACAAAAAATAAGCCCACATAGGCGTCTCTGAATGTAAAGATACAAAGTTATCATTTGAAGGAAGTAGAATAAAAACAAAACAAAAATCCTGAATTGAAAAATAGCTGCAGTGTGAAGGGGTAAAAAAAAAAAAAAAATCCATGAACAACTGTATGCAATGCCCAATGGCAGACTCGCCTGCCAAAAATATATCAGCTGTGCTGGAAATTTCTAGCCATCAGTGCAGAACCCTCAGTGCTATTGTTTCGGTTGTTGCTCTGTAACGTTCAATTTTGTACATGTTTCCGATGAAGTGCTGCAAATTACAGTATGCTGGTGCTATATAAAGATTGGTGGTATTGGTAGCAGTAATATGCTTCAGGTCAGTTAAGTAATAGACACCAATGGCTCCTGATAAACACTCAGTAACTATAATGGGGTTCCTAGGAGTTCCACAAGTAGTCTCTAGTGCAGTTATACAGGGTGTCCCATTCAGGAGTATAACTTTAAAAATGCAAGGTGTGCATGTATCATCATACAACAAGGTTCAAAATATTCCTTATTTAATGAAGAATTGATTCTGTGTCATAAAGAGGTGGGTACTACAGCTGGCACCACTATGGCTGGAGTGGTGAAAACAAGCATGCAGTATACAGTACCACAAAGAGTGTTCATTGTGAAGACCTACTGGGTCACCAGCTCTGCAAAACAGCGTCAAAGGGAATATTTGAAGAAATTTGCAGGGAGAAACCCACCTACCTTCAAAACCATCACAAAATTGTCAAAAAAGTTAGAGGTGACAGGAAGCATGAAATTGCTGCCACCGACAGTGTGGACGTTGGAGGAAGACATTTTCAGCACCTTTTGTAACGTGGACTTGTTTTCCACTAAATACAGGTATGTTCAGTTCTTGCAACTTGCCTTTATGTTCACACCTTCCTACTTAAGATTGCCCACAACTCAATGGATGTTATTTATCATTTGTCCCATTTATGGCTTTATTTTTCACATGCTCTTTTTTTATGTGTTTTTGTTTTTTAAGGTCTTGTTCACATCTGCATTGGTAATTGGTAATCCATTTGGGGGAGGCCTCATGGGGACTCCCTGAATGGAATACCAAATGCATTGGCAAGCGGTGTGCAGTGAAAGCACATGGATCCCATAGACTATAATGGGGTCCATGTGCTCTCCGTGCGGTATCCACACGGAACATGCGGACAGAAAAGTAGATCGTGATCTACTTTCATGTCCACATGATTTGTGCGGGCAGCAGGCAGAGAGCACACAGACCCCATTATAGTCTATGGGGTCCATGTGCTTTCACTGCACACCGCTTGCCAGTGCGTTCGGTAATCCATTCGGGGGGTCCCCGTGCGGCCTCCCCCAAATGGATTACCAATGCAGATGTGAACAAGGCCTTAAAAAACAAAAACATAGTGCTCATAGATTATAATGACACATCTAAGCTAACTGACATTAAGGCCAAAGCCCCACATTGCAGAAATGCAGCCTTTTTTTGTTGCAGATTTTCTTGCATTTTGTTTAGAAAAAAACAGGAGTAGATTGAGCAGAAGGGAAAAGTATAAGAGCTCCCTATATATTTCCCAATACTTTTGTATCCATTCATGGCTTTGGCTCAAAAAACTGCAACAGAAAAAGCTGTGTTTCAGGGGCCACACGGTGGCTCAGTGGTTAGCACTGCAGCCTTGCAGTGCTGGAGTCCTGGTGTTCAAATCCCGCCAAAGGCAAAAAAAAACATCTGCAAGGAGTTTGTATGTTCTCCCTGTGTTTGCATGGATTTCCATCGCAGATTCCAAAAAAAAGACATACTGATAGGGAAAAAAAAAAAGTACATTGTGAGCTCACAATCTACATTAAGAAAAAGCTGTGTTTCTGCAACATGGGGCCTTGGCCTTAAGCAACGTTCACACTGCCGCTGCTGTCCGCCCTGGGATGTTTGTGGTAATCCCTGGGGAAACTGGACAGCTTGCAAGTGGTCGGTTTTATAACCCATTCATTTGAATGGGTTTTTAAAGGTGAACGCCCATGAGCATTTTCAGCCTCTCCGCCTAGTGTCCATTTATATTCCGTGGACACAAAGAAGCCTGTTATGTCACACAACATTAAAAAGGTGCAAGTGTGCCTTTCTGTCTGCGTGTACAGTATTTATCAAGGACACCCCAGTAACAATAGTCTTAAAAGTGTTGCACCTGTAATAAATGTAGAGCAGAAAAGAGGCAGATGCTGAATAATCCCCATTGTAGTGATGCATATAGATGCTTATAGATGCATATAGTGATGCATATAGATGCTATATTTGAATTGCAAAGGCCCTTGGTTCTTATGACTTGTATTTTGGCTTATGTAAGTGCATCTATGATTCCTATACCCTACTGCTCCATCCTGACACTTGTAAATCTGATCCCACAAACACATTCCAAACTTGATTTATTAACCCTATCTAGATTTCCCCTGTTCTCAGTTCTTGTAGATTGTGGCCATGTCACATTATAGTGGACTACTACATACTCTCATTCTTTTCTGCTAGTCTATCGCTTCTCTGAACAAGTCTTGCTAGTGAACCATTATAGGATTCAGATGTGAAGGCTGTGGACAAACCATATAAAGGGTGAATTCAGTTGTGTTCTGAAGCTGTGGATTGTTCCTGGCATCTTGCTACTGGCAGAACTGGAATGTAAGAATTTGGTGGTTATTCTTTTTTCTTTTTTTCCCCCCTCTATGTTCTGTGAGAAAGCTAGGTTTATTAATTGATGCTCCTGACACCAATGGGGAAGATGTGTTTAGAAAACTCTATGGCATGGTCTCTTGTATCTTCTACTGCACAAACCGTAGTAGATGGGCTTCCTATTAAACTGGTGTGTTAACATTTAGATGAACTAGAGGCTGAAGTGAATGCTCAGAATTGTTGTGGAAAATCTTCCCTCTGTATAAGCAATAGGATATAAGTGACTAGTTACCTACAAGGACTCTTTTAAAGCCTATTTTTATCCAAAGGGGTAAGCAGTCTGATGTCTTCACTTTCTGAGATACTGCTGGGTAAGGTATCTGCAGCAACCTGAGCGCTTTCTTTATAGCTTCACTACCACAATTATATATATATATATATATATATATATATATATATATATATATATATATATATATATATATATAATTTTTTTTTTTTTTTTTTTTTTTTCTTTAACTTGTAATGTGATATCCACATTTGTGCTGCTGTCCATCCTTTGATTCTGCCTAAGTTCCTGGGTAAAAACTACAAACTCTTTTCTACAGGTTTCATTTCAATGGGCTCTTAATGAAAACTGCTGGTGTCTGTATGTAGCCTCTCTGCTCTGAAAGTGTGTGGGGTGTTTTGTTTTTTTTTTGTTTTCCCTGCACAGACATAAAGTTGGACATGCAAGACTTCATCTGTGCCACAAATGTTGAGCTTATCTTATTAAACAAAACTTGATACCCCCCCCCCCAACACCTCCAAACATTAGATTTTTCTTCAGTGTTTATATATATATATATATATATATATATATATATA
Organism: Leptodactylus fuscus; assembly: GCF_031893055.1. NCBI lineage: Eukaryota > Metazoa > Chordata > Amphibia > Anura > Leptodactylidae > Leptodactylus > Leptodactylus fuscus. The sequence continues at coordinate 83,124,385 of NC_134269.1, forward strand.
TATATATAATTATGCCCCAATGAGTTTACTCTTAATACACGTCAGGATACCCTAGATTGCAAGAAAAAAAATCAAATCCATTCCATCACTATATCGCAGTCTGCCGTTGTAGGTGAAGTAAACTATTAAACTAGTCTCTTGCTTAATCTTATGTTAATGGGAATAAGGAGCAAAAACAGTAGCATCATGGCCAAACTGAGTTTCTCCTCATGAGCTGCAATGTTTAACTACTTTGCTGTTGAATGCAGGACAATCCTAGTCTGAACATTAGCAGCTCGATAAAGGCTCCTCCTAATGTGTGAACAGATGTTGATTATTTCAATATTGCTATAAAGGCGGTATTGTGGCTACAGCATCACATTTGCAGTTCAAGGTAACAGATGCTGCTGTGACAATGCAGAATCATGGAGTGCTGAAGCCTGGATCATGTTGTTGGGGATCACGCTCTAGTCTGTCTTGCAGACTGTTATATAACGGGATTTGCGTACCCCTCCCCTCCTTAGCAATCCAGCTATTTCTGTGACCGATGTATCCGTTAGAGGAGCAGCTGGCGCTAATTATGAGAACCTACTTGCTGAACTGGTCATCAAAACCTGGAATGTGGTCATTTTCACCACTGACTTGTTGCCTGTAAAAGCTAAATGGATTTTTTTTTTTTTTTTTTTTTAATCACAATGCAGCAATTGGTTCAATTGCAGAGTTTTGGATTAAAGTGTGTGTGTGTGTGTGTGTGTGTGTGTGTGTGTGTGTGTGTGTGTGTGTGTGTGTGTGTGTGTGTGTGTGTGTGTGTGTGTGTGTGTGTGTGTGTGTGTGTGTGTGTGTGTGTGTGTGTGTGTGTGTGTGTGTGTGTGTGTGTGTGTGTGTGTGTGTGTGTGTGTGTGTGTGTGTGTGTGTGTGTGTGTGTGTGTGTGTGTGTGTGTGTGTGTGTTCTCTCTGCGTGTTCTCTCTGCTATTGTTGGGTAGTGTCCTGATCAAATTTATTTATTTTTTTTTCTCATTTTGCAGTGACAGTTTTTGGAAATGACACTAACATCCAACATAAGGACCATTGTGGGAGTCATAGTGGTGTCTTATATTTTAACACTTGTGACTGCAGATCCAGCAATTGATCATACTATTCATCCCAGCTTTTCGCAGAGAAAGTTGAGGGCCCGTGAACGCAGAGAGATCCAAAGAGAAATCTTAACTGTCTTGGGATTGTCACATAGACCAAGACCTCACTTTCATGAGAAAAATACATCTGCACCAATGTTTATGATGGATCTGTACAAGTCAATGCATGTTGGAGAAGAACAAACCGTGGAGTTCAGTCTCTTTAAACAATCTTTAAAACCTGACGAAAGTTCATTTGTTGGTCTCCATGAGAGTCTCTTCCTCGCTGATGCTGATCTCGTAATGAGTTTCGTCAATTTGCTTGAGAATGACACTGAGGTTTGCGAACAATGCTATAGAAAAGAACTGCGATTTAATCTTTCAGACATGCCTACTAGGGAAAAGTTGACAGCTGCTGAGCTAAAAATATATAAAGACCAAATGCCACATAATGAAGCCTACCAGATAAGTGTCTACCAGGTGCCTCTAAAGAACACAAGCAAGTTGCTGAAGCTCGATATGCAAACTGTCTATGGATCAGAAATTAGATGGTTGACATTTGATGTTACTGGAATTAATATTGATTGGGTTGTAAATCTGAAGAACAATCTTGAGCTACAACTGATGGTTGAGACTCTGGACCACAAAAGCATTGAACCAAGATCTGTAGGTTTAGTTGGCCGAAGTGGCCCACAGGAAAAGCAGCCATTTATAGTGGCATTTTTTAGATCAGAAGCTATCCACTTCCGTAGTGTAAGGTCAACTAGTGAAAACCATTGGAATAAATACAAAGAAATGGAAGTTAAAGAGCATGAAGACCTCTTAAACAATGCTACAGAGGCCTTCATTAGTGCTAACACTGAAACTGACCAGAGTTTCAGAAGCCGGGCATGTATGAAGCATGAACTATACGTAAGTTTCCGTGAGCTTGGCTGGCAGGACTGGATAATTGCTCCAGAAGGCTACGCTGCTTTTTACTGTGATGGAGAATGCGTCTTTCCACTGAACTCTTACATGAATGCTACCAATCATGCAATTATCCAAACTCTAGTTCATTTTCTTACTCCAGAGCTTGTTCCTAAGCCTTGCTGTGTGCCTAAAGAACTTCAGGATATAACAGTCTTGTATTTTGACGATCACTCCAACATTCTGTTGAAGAAGTATAAAAACATGGTGGTTCAATCCTGTGGATGTCACTAAACTTTTAAAGCCTATTGCAATGAACACTAGATTTTAAGTCTCTGCATGGCCCTCTGAGACCAAGGGGGAAAATAAGGGGGGGGGGGGAGGGTGGATAATATCACTTTCACCTTTATGGCAAATGTCTGTCCTGCCTTTGATCAGCAGACCTACTGTGCTGTTGCGTAGGTCTCCAGAGCTTGAACCACATGCAAAGATTGAGTACCTTTTAATCAATTGAAAAGGTTGGGGGGGGGGGGGGGAGATGTTTGCTGAAAACTTTGTTTTTATGTGACTGTTTTATCAAAATAAAATCACATTTGCAACAGAGTAAAGCTGTTAATTTCATTGCCAAAACTAAATCAAACTTAAATTAAGAGGAGAAAAATTGTGTGAATATGAAATCTTTAACTACTCTCTTGCTCTTATAAGGCTGTTGCCTAAAACATTTAGGCTGAGGCCACACATTGTGGAAACACGTGTTTTGTTTTGTTTTTTTTGTTTTCTTTTGTTTGTAGGTTTAGTTGGCCGAAGTGGCCCACAGGAAAAGCAGCCATTTATAGTGGCAGCCAGCAGTGGATTGAGCAGAAAGAATAAGTATAAGACCTTCCTATAAATTTCCCATATATTTGTAGACCTGCTTGGCTTTGGCTCAAATCTGCAACAAAAAAAACCGGTTTCTGCAATTTGGGGTCTCAGCCTAAAGAGGGAAACTGCTGGAAAAAGAAAGACCTACTGCTATACTCGGCAACATACAATGCTTTGTACCTGTAAAGAGCTTTTTATATCTTTACATTGACTGTCCTCAGGGTTGTCCACTCCTTTGAAATTGATAAGTTGCAGGGGTTAATAAAAAAAAAAAAAAAAAAAAAAAAAAGGGGCATGCGTCTTGCACCTGACAAATGGAAGCCTTAAACATTGGTCCAGGGCAGAGTGAACAAAGTTTGAGGGCCTTCAAGAAACAAAAGGGAAAGGATTACAAAATTTCAAAAGTTGTGAAGATGGAACAGGGATCTGCAGGAAGGTGTGGGCCCTAGATAAATGGCCATAGGTCAGGGCTTAAAGATACTTTAATCTGACAGAGCAAGGATGGTCAAACATGACCATTTATGTGTGTGTGTGGGGGGGGTTTAAAATCCTCTCACACTTGTATTGCTAGTTGTGTAAGGGTAATCGCTTCCTCTTTGACGTTCTGTAACTAGCTTGCTTTCAATAGTGTATTGACGTGACAGCAAACTGCCCAGGTTCTTGAGGTTTTCACTTTCTGATCCCTGTTTGAGTGCGCCTTCTATAACTGCTAGTGCTAACTCCCCAGATCATAACACCACTAGTTGGGGCAGTATGTCACTATGCAACAAAGGCAGGATTTAAGTGCCCACCATGAGGCCTCCATACTCAATACTGATCATAAGATTCCCAAGTAGAACCTGGATTTGTTCTGAACGGTCCAGGTTTCGGGTTGGGTGTGTTTTTGTGTTTTTTTGGGTTTTTTTTTTTTTTTTTTTGACCACTGCAACAGGCGTTGATGCTGGCTGTCAATGGCAGGTAATGTGGTGGGTGCTGTGGCATCAAAATTCCTTTTGGATAAATGTCTGGAATTGGTCTTGCATGCACCAGAGGCATGTGTAGCAGCCAACTTTCTCTCATGGCGGTATACTATACAAAAGTATACAGTGAGAACCGTTTTCTATGGCAGTAGGGGAAGCAAGACTAATGTCTAATCTGTTCATACATGTAATCTTAAATCTGCCTATTAACAGATGCTAAGAATTTAAATTGAAGGTGGTGCAAGTTAATTTATTAGAACATATTTTTCACCTATTTTCATGGATCCCTCCAATGGACAGTTCTCCACAATTTTCTTCAGGTCTTTGGCTGATGTCATGATGCTTGGAGTGACTACTGAGATCCAATCACAGGCCTCAGCAGTGACCCTGGGGCATATGATGTTAGAGTTCTGAAGAGGCTATTAAGAACTTCCAGACAGATGCTGTGAAAATGCTCAGGTAAGGTGAGTGTAAGTGGTTTCTTCACCTACCCTGGGCCTTGACTTCTTAGGCTCCGTTCCCACAGAGTACCACGCATACAGACACGTATACACATGTCAGAGTGTGAGCACTCAAAACAGATCCCATGCACTTCAATGTGTGCCGGCTCATGTGCGTTACAAGTCGAAATCAATGGGTTAAGTCTCCCATTGATTTCAGTGTAGCGCCCGTAAGCCGGCACACATTGAAGTGAATGAGATCTGTTTTGAGCGCTCACTCTGATACGTGTCTAAATGTGCGGCGCGTTACTCCATGGGAACGGAGCCTTACACTTTGGCTGTGTTCACACAGAAGGGTTTTTTTTTTTTTTGTTTTTTCTCCCGGATTTTGACATGGAGGTTGCCTCAGAATCTGGTAAAAAAGAAAAAAATAGCTGCGACTGGATGTCAGTACAGGACACTGGCATCCAGTTGCAGCATTCCGCTCCAGATCAGGCGCAAATGAATGGGCTTAGTTGGGAGGGATTGTTGCAAGGTGGACATCCTCAGCTGAATCAGTCTGAATTCAATGGGAGGTGGTTTTTTTATTTGAGTCAGGTTTAATACAGATTGTGTCAAAAAACACCATGTGAACCCGGCCTAAGGAGTCAGATAAGACCAAAGTATAACACCACTTCAGGTTCTATCCAAACAAGTTCATCACAAAATGAATCTCGTGAGCTTTGCCGATATCCACAGATAACTAGTTCTAGTGTAATTGGTATCTAAGTGAAATTGTCAAACGCTAAAATGGAATCAAAGTGGAGTAAAAACAGTAGGGCAATTTTATCAAAACCAACATTTTCCATACTCTATCATCTGTGCCCCTGGAGTGTATGGTCAAATTATAAAAACGTGCCTCATCATAAACATGATCTAGGTGCACAAACTGCTGGAGAAGGTTAAGCAAGCTTGTAACTAATAGAGATTTCCTCCAGCGTTTACACCGTAAAGCTGACAAATGATGATTTTTACTAGTGTAGTATTGAGCGAGATCAGTGCAGAAGGAAAAGAAAAGTAAAAAGCATTTGTAATCATCTAAACATACTTAAAGTATCTTAAGTGCTTATCACCATTTGTGGTGTTTATGGAAAACAAAACTGGTGCTTTAAAAGAATTGCAGTGAAATACTGACGAAATCTGCAGCGTCCGTGTGAGTCCCTCGCCAGACATTTGATGCTTGATCCTATTAGACCATGTAGAGGAAAAGTAATTATTCAGATGGTTTCAAGTTCTTGTGGAATATGGACATATTCAGATATATTCTGGCCAATATACATTTTATCTGGCATATAAATATGTATCACAGCATCAATGGATACTGGCCGCAGAATGATTTCTTATACGGTCAGTGAATAATCGGTGGCGTAAAATATCATTCTGAGAATCTTCTGGACACTTAATTTCATCACAGCAATCATTTACTGTGAGTTTCCCATCAGTAATAATGGACATCATTTTGACTGCCAAGAGTGCTGCACCAGCCAGTGTGGATAACATTTACTGTCACTGCCACCAACAGTGAAGGTTTTAACTCTTTAATGACATGGCCCGATTTTTCAAAATTGGTGTCACTTTTTCTTGCAATAACTTTGAGCTGCTTTAATTTACCCATTTGATTTAAGATTTTTTTTATATATTTTTTTAATTCATGTTAATGGTAAACATTAACCAATACTCTGCATTTATTGAAAAAAAAAATTGTAAAAATTTGGTTTTCAAAATGTAAAATGCTCTGCTTTTCAGTCAGACATACCATCCAAATATATTAATAAATATGATCCATCACATCTTTGCTTTATATTGGCATCATCCTCTAACTTATTTTATTAAGCTTATACATGTGTATTAAAGGAATTCCACCACTAAACCTTTTTTTTTTTTTTTTTTGTGTGGTTAAGATGTCAGAATTGCCGCTTGCACAGTATTGTTAGCGGCCATTTTTCCGTGGCCTGTGTGCCTGCGCAGTCTGCTCTGCCCTACCCGAGGCCTAGAAGTTACGAGCCTGCGGTGGAAGAAGACGCTGAAGATGACACTGCTGACGAAGAAGGAGGCGTTGCTGGAGACACTTCTCTGGCAGCGGTGGGGACGCCTCCATTGGTGTATGAGCGCTGGGGCCCATCCCCATCGCTGTGAGACAACTCATTTGCATACCGGTAAATAACGGTATTTCTAAGGAATGGCGCAGCGGAGACCACATCTAAAGGTAAGAGACTAATAGCCTTTCTAAAGGCTAGTCCGACGTCTTATCCACAAAAAAAAAATGTTTAGTGGTAGAATCCCTTTAAACCATAGTGACAGCGTTAATGGCTAAATGAACGTTCACCCTAAAATATAATTGTGATTTGCAATCAAAATGGGCTCCAAAGCTTGTATTAATCCATTTCTGTATTATATCTTTATGGTGGTCACCACTTTTTTTTTTCATCCTCATATAGGGCTGTACATGGCCTTCCTTTACATAATTATTAAAAACCTGTGTTATCCATCAAATCCATGACTATGTACCATAAAGGGTTTGGGTCTCTGTATCAGAATAAAATGAGCTTCACCAGTTATAAAAGTATCAGAAATGTAATCTCTTCCGAACCTAGACCTTTTAGCAACATACTGATAGAAGGTGGAGATCACTTTAAGATGGACGGTAATGAGAACAGAAGCTCCTGTCCATTGAACTATTCGTTCATTAAACCATTGAATTTATAGCTGGACATAAAATGACATCAAGGATCTGCTAAAAAGTAATTATGTGTTTGAGTAAAGTTACAATTTAATTATCTCCTGCATGAGAGGTTGCCAATGCCTTCTTATTAATAATGCCACCTGGCTTCTGACCACAGCAGCCGCTACATTTTTAGTTCTTGAGTTTTGTTCAGACCAGAGGGCAGTTTTTCCCTCACTATTAAAGGTGTTTTTGCCGTCATAATTTCAGGATGTGAGGAGTGGTGGCCATCAATAAAACTGGCACATTATTTCAAAGACGAAATGCTTCAACATACAAGTCACCGTGTTACAGCGCTGCCTGCCCAAGGGCACATTTATCATTTATGAGCTTTATTCTATCACCAGTTCTTAACACCTCTTTGCTCCAAGTGATATATACTGAATATCACCGAATAGGTAAGCATGACAGTTTTATAAATACGCAGAATTCTAAGCTTTTCAATTCCTTCAAATGATAGGAAATAAATTAAATTAAATAGGATTAATGGCATTGTTGCCTATTTTGGTTTTTACTTTGCTATGTTGTTCATTAGATAGCAGCCCTGTAAATAGTATATCTCACCTAAAAACATTTCATGCAGTATATCAGTTCATAGCTGTAATAAGCAGAGGCATAGCTGAGATGGGGGTTGTAATGGAGGGGGCAACAACCAAACACCAGCAATTAGAAAGCAGCTATTTCTATTCTATTGGCAGACACTGATACAATGGTAGAGCAGGAAGTCTTTACTTGCTCTACCATTATTAACTTATACACCTACAAGGCACCTTCAGCACAACACATTTTATGTCACTGTGCAGGGACCAAGAAGTGTTGTGGTCGCAGCACTTGTTAGGCTGCAGGACTGAAGCGGTTTGCAGTTTACAGATTAGAAGAAGAATGGGGCTGCGGAGGTTTGAGAACCCTGCATCAGGGGATTGAGGATACCTGAGCTTAATTTCTCTATTTTTTTTCTTTTTCTTTTTTTTTTTTTTTTTTTTTTTGGGGGGGGGGGGGATTTTCCCACACTTCAGGGACATTATTGAGTTCACAATACATTAATAATGATAAAATGCCCATGTTTATATGGGGGGCAATATCAATATAAGGTAGCCTTTATGAAAGGGGTTGTTTGGGATTATAAAATGCATGTAGGTGGCAAAGGAGATGTTAAAAAAAAAATGCATTTATACTTACCTTCATCTTTCCCTCCATTTCCACATTCTGAACAAGTTGTCTTCTCCACTGCTCAGAGCACCTGCAGCGGTCATATCACAATGATGGACAGGGAGGATGGCTACAGCCAATCAATACAGTGAATGGCTGCATTCGTCCCCTCCATGTGACGTCATCGCTGCAGCTACTCTATATACACACAAAGAAGCGGAGAAGACAGTCAATCCAATGCAGGAACAGAAGGGAAGGATGCTGGTAAGAATAAATGAATTACATTTTTTTTACACCCCCCGTGCTTTTATTATTTATTTTTTTTTAATTCCGGACAAACCCTTAGGTTAAAGGCACTCCGAGTAGAGATGGGGTAGTAATGGGGTAGTACTGTTCGAAACGGGAGTTTTGAATAGCACACACCCATAGGAATGAATGGAGCCGTCCGGCACGCAGACGGGCCGGCGTCCTGCCGCTTAACCCCCTGCGTGCCGGCTGCGTCCATTCATTCCTATGGGTGCGTGCTATTCGAAACTGCCGTTTCGAACAGTACTCGCTCATCTCTAAAAGGCAGTAATACTGGTATACTGGGGTTGGGGCTCACTTGGATATGTTTGCCGGAATCCTCCTGAAAAATAACTTTTATTTTACTAAATTTTATTCCAGGCAAGGGGGTGGAGAGCTAACAGAAGAAGTCAAGCTTAGTTGAGGGATGTCAATCACAGCAGAAATCACAGCAGAAAGAAATAGGTTATATTTTGAAATATAGCAGCAGCTCTCTATTTTGCACTTATATTTCTCTTATTTAGCCTTTCGGACACATATTCTTTTGATTAATAAAGTGTTCCATATATTCTTAGAAGGTTTTATGAAATTTCATTTCTACTTTAAATGCAATTTTATGCAATGGACCTCAAGGGCAATATGACATATTCCACTGTATTGGGCTTTTTTGTAGCTTGGGCAGTTCTGCTGCATATAAACGTAGGAGATTTGTTCATAACTGTGAAGTTTTGTGCTATACGCAACAACACGTTTCATTCTGTGATTATTTTTGGTACCAATAGCACAGCAAAGACTCCTCTAGAGGATATTGTGGATATTTGTTAAATCTTGTGACGTGGCAATTATTTTGGTGTGGTGTATATCTGATGGGGGTGGATCATGCAGATGCCATGGGGCCCAGGAAGCAGGGAGCACTCGGTTGAAGTCCATTTATGGCGTCCTTGGTTGGCTGCTGCCTAGAAGCTAAACAGCTTTTGGTTCCATTCTTCAAAGACATACTGATAGGGAAAAATGTACATTGTGATCCATATATGGAGCTCACAATTTACATTAAAAAAAAAAAAATCTAAAAACACTGAGACAGAAAACATTGTGACAAAATTTATGTCGGTCTCAAAATTTTTGGCCACAACTGTAGATAGCATTCTGTTGGGCTATTTCATTTACATACTATTTCCCCATGTAGCACTGTGTGAAAAATAAATCTTCATAAAGTGCTGTGACTCTTCAATAAGAAACCATACCCCATGAGATACATCACAGGCATTTCATGCTGTCACCCAGTAAGAGAGTGCATTCACATTGTGGTATTTACCAGGTATGTTTACATAGAAAGCATTGCCTGAAAAATAAGTCTCTATACAGTGCTCTGAATCTCTTCCTAATCTCCCCCCAGTGACAATACAAGACAGTATGTCACTGGGAGGCAGGGACCCCTAGCAACATATATAACTATACTGCTAAGGGTCCCATGAAGTTCATGCCGGTAAGTCCGGCTAACACATGGACCGGGTTTCATGGATGAAACTTGGTCGTGTGTAGCTAGCCTTCAAGTGTATGAGCACAACCTAAACATCCCCATCCAATCACTGCTCACCATTGTGTATATAAAGTGCTGTCACTTGCTCTATGAGAAATTTCTAGCCATACTTCTTACAATTATCATACAAATATTTTTTTATTTGAGTTAGCCAATGCATCTGGTCTTTAATGAAATCATCTATAGACTTAGACTTCTGTTTATATTGGACTGAGTTCTGCATTAAAAGGATACAGACCCACAAACACAAAATTAATTAAAGGGGTTGTATAATATTAGAAATAATTGTGAGACTTTTCCAGATTCAGTTCCTCTCTTATACATGGGCCAAATCTGATTTTACATTGTTCAGCTGATCAGATGTGGCCCATTGACAAGAGTGACACTGGTTTTTGTTTTTTTCTAATCTCTTACAACCTCAATAATTTTGTCAAAAATAAATGTTTTTATAATCTCAAAATAAAAATTGAACCATTTTAAGAAAAATACAAACATTTTATGCACATAAAGTTTCCATGCGAGAAGTTGAAAAGTAAACATGTTAATATAATTTAGTAAATAGAAAAATTGCAGTTGTAGTTCCCATGAAGACAAATCCAAAGCGTCACTGGTAAAATAGTCCTCCAACATTAGTAAGTATACCACAAAATGACATTTGGGTGCGACCTGGCCTGCAGTTCATAATGTTATTGATCCCTTTTAAATAGGAGATTTTTATCAAAAAAATAAGAGTACTGCTTATTTTGCAAGAACTGTATATACAGTGCACATGAAAGGGGACAATGATTGTGAGATTTTTTTCTACATGAATATGTTTGGTAGGTACATTGCCTAATGTAGGTTTATACCATAGTTACAATGCACTTACATCAGCAGCTTCTAAGAAAAAAAAAATGTCTTCTTGACAGGTTCCTAAGACAGTTACTTATAACCCAACATCATTACACTCCAACATATTGCAATGCACTAACAGGAGCCAAAAGACTGCAGCATTTCCATTTTATATATAAAATCATTATTTACAAGATTGTTAATCCAACATCCCAATCTAATTAAACTACAACAATTTCTTGATTATTTACAGAACACAAATACCCAAAAGTAATACCCAAGTAAAAAAATAGATGCCAAATCTGTGCCGCTTTATTTGGCTCTTCTAACTGGTGAAGAATGGGTATCGTATTGTTCCAACAGTGTGCACAAAGTCAAGTTAAAAATAGTGTGAAAAATTCTCATCCTCAGATTATTAAAAAGAAGACATTCCTATAAAAAAAAAAAAAAAGTTGTGGCAATTTAAAGAGCTATGTCACTGGTAATGAAGTCCCATGTGGCACAAAATACAAAGTTTGTACTGTACAAACAGAGGCAAGGAAGTTAGATCAGTTATTGTCACTGTCTTGCTGCTGCCTCTTGTCTTGGGTAAAAGGTTCAGTAGTTGTTATCTGCGTCCTACGTATCCTGATTGCCTGCTGGCTGCTTTTGCACAGGAAGCACAACAAGCACTCTTGTAATAGGCATATACACACAGCCGGGCCTGTACCACCACATTGCAGTTGTAGTATTTATCTTTGCATTGCTCGTCTGTTAGAAAAGAAAAAGGAAAATCTTAGAAGCAGTAGTTATATGAAAGTTTTACAACATATCTATGGGTTATATTCAGGGTTGGACTGGCCACCGAGGAACCAGTGCATCCCCCGGTGGGCCCCGAGCATCAACTGAGTTAGTCCTGGGTCAGCAGCCAGCGCAGGACATGCATACATTAACAGAAGAGGGAGGCCCCTTCAGTGCTCTACTACAGAAATTATATAGGACACTCCCCCTTCTCTAGCTAGAGAGGAAAGCCCAGGAGGCGGAGTTAATGGCTGTGCAGCATGAGGATGCTGCCTGGACCCTGCTCCTGCCGTCTGCATCCTGCACAGAAGAGGAGAGGAAGCTCTGTACAACAAAAGTGAAAGTAAAATACCAGGTACATGCTGGACTTACTATTCCTAGTAATGTCAGGCATTAGGGGATATTAATTTAGTTTTAGTAACTCCATGTGCCACACATTAATAGCAATTAACCCCATCATGTTCCTCATATTAACCCCTGTGTGCCTCACATAAGGGTTACTGTTATGTCAAATATATGGAAGTAATAATAAAGGACCTTAATAATGAAGATACCTAATTATTACCTCCATGTCTCTCACAGAAGTGCGCTGCAGACAGACTGTCAGTGGAGGGCACTCCCAGTTACACTGTCAGGAATGCCCTTCTGATGTTGGAGGGCTATCAGTAAATGCACCAATAGCTCTTCACCCGGGGCACATAACAGGAAAACCAAATTCAGCGCCCTGTTGGCTTTCTAGCCATATATAAAACCGCATGTGATTGAGGACATGACAGAAGTGTCCATCATGTTGTTTATGTTACAATCAATGGGAACAGGCTCAGACTGAGGGGGGCTTCATCTGTGCATATTATTATGCTACAAATGTCATTAATGGACATTAATAACATTAGTGTGAACATAGCATAAGCTTAGCTAGCCCGAACTATGTAGTAGCGGACATGATATAACGCAAATATTGTACAGTAGCTAAGAAATATGACTTTTTTAAAAATCTAATCCTATGGCATGTGGTACTGTGTGCAAACGCGTGTATCTATTTCTATGGTGTGTACAACTGTGTGCAGACGTGCGTATCCAATCCTCTGGCATGTGGAACTGTAACCAGATGCGCGTATCTAATCCTATAGCATGTGGTACTGTGTGCAGACGTGCTTATCTTATGCTCTGGTGTGTGGAACTGTGTGCAGATGCGCGTATCCAATCCTTTGGCATGTGGCACTGTGTGCAAACATGTGTATCTAATTCTTCGGCATGTATCTAATTCTTCAGTGTGTGGAACTGTGTACAGAAGCACGTATTTAATCCTCTGGCGTGTGATACTGTGTGCTGATCTGTGTATCTAATCCTCTGATGCGTGTATCTCAGTTTGGATATCAGTGTTGTATTGTGCATGTGGAGTGACCGTGTGTATTGCAGTTGGAATATGAGTGAAAGACTTGCAGGTTTGTATTGGCTAAGGGGATGGGGGGGCATTGTGTTTGGAATGCTGTATCTCAGCAACGGCACGTCCGAGTGAGTTGGAGTCTCATCTTCAACCTTCCTGGATACCTGAAGTATCTCTGTACCAAATTTGGTGAAGATCGGTCCAGTCGTTTGGTTTGCATTAGAGAACAGACAGACAGACAGAAATTCATTTTCATTATATATATATTCATATTCTATTTACCTATTTCTGGAATGCACTCTTGAGTGTTGCACGATTCAGTGTCTACTGGTTTGAGGTCTGCTTCACATTTATCACTGTGTGACATATCATCTGCCAAGCACCGGACCTCACGTACCCGAAATCCTCCTTCACAAGACTTGGAGCACTAAACAATACCAAGGATCAGAATATTAATTCGGATTATTCAATTACATTTTTACATCTAGCTATATTTTTGTAGCTTCAGGGTAGATATATGACATAGTAACATATACTTCTAAATACTACAGTGAGCACATTCAGAACGTCAGGCTGAATGTAGTTACATTACAATAACCTACCATACTCCAATCAGTAAAGAACCATTTGGCACCACAGGATTTGAGAAGGCAAGACTGCTGATTGGGGGGTCGCTCCAGATAGGAACACTCTTGTGGCTTCACCACTGTGAAACCTTCCGATGTTTTGCGAATGCAAATGACATCTCTCTGCTGGGTTCCACTTCCACATTCAACAGAACACTATGGAAAATATAGATTTATAGGCTATTACACATCATACTGTGAAACTGACAAAAGATAAGGCACTTTGTGAAGTACTGTTACAGTTTATTAGTCCAAGATGGTTATCTAGTTGAAGAACAATGTCATCATAGTGTACCGTGTCATACAAAGAAATAACATTGTGAGTTCTATCAAACAGACAGAGTTAGATCTCTGACAACCATTATCAGTTAGTGACGGGTATTCTCATCTTTAGACCTAAATTTATTATAGAATCTGTCTGTGTGATTTCCGCTTATTCCAGCTATCTGAAGTAGAAGACATGTATTGAAATCAAAGCACCTTTAAAAATTACCTGTAAGATGTGATATTTTATGTAACACAAAACTTAAATGACATCTGGCTAGTAAAATATCTGGACATAAAACGTAAAAAGATTTTTAAAAGGGCCCATTTCATTTAATCCAGCACTGTACGTAATGACCATTCTGCATGTGCAGGATTTTACAAGCTCATATATTATGTTTATTAGTAAGTCCTCTCACATCATACAATTTTAATAGACATAATGTAATGGATTTTTATAATGGAAGACTGTAGAGTTCAATAATGTTTTATTAATATTTCATGTCATAAGCAAAGATAAGACGACAGTCACCACATTTATTTGAAATAGTCTTGTTGGAATAAAGAGTCATTGGGGGAACGTTTGCTTCACACTAACAACTAATATGGCCATCATTCACTTTGTTTTGGCAGAAGCCATGCCATATAAACGGTGTAGTATGGAAATGGCGTAGTGTGAAGTGAACATTCGTTAAAGTGAAGAACATTCTTTGGCCACTGCTATTATTTATATGCATTACATGTTTAGGTGATATAAAGTTAGTACTGTATACAGTATATAACAATGCTTACAAAACGTCACATATACTTTATTATTATATTGTATATTGGCAGCATATTATCCTGTATCAATGATATTCTGGTAATGATAGTGTAGTATCCTGATTCATAAAGGACGAAGATCTGGATGGAAAAAACATCAAGGTTTAAAAAAGTACTCCAGGAAAAACACTTCCTTTCTTCCCTACACCCTTCACCCAATTGTCAGTCATTCTCCAGGCTTCTTTCATGTATACTGCCATCAATCCAGCTTCTCCTCTGCATCAACTCCTGATCTATTTCTCTTTGCTCTTATCCTCTGACCCTGGTCTATAGTCTCTCGCTCTGCCAAATCAGTATCCCTACGCTATGTTGAGGAGGCCCAATAGGCCGAAACAGCGCTGTCCATAGCTGGGAATCTGTTCCTTTTGGAATAGAAATACTAATTTGGCAATTAAATCCGCATCATGATATTAGACTTTTTAACTGAATCATGCATGATGTTAAGGGGGCTGCCCTCTAGATGGCAGCGTACAGAGTGCACTGTTCTCCTAATTACATGCTGGAGAATAGATTTGCATATTCTTTGCTCTACTATCAATCTTATGATGCATCAGCACAGAATGACATGGGCAGCTAAAGACTGTACCACATCTACCTGCCAGGAAGTTATAAGTATATATTTAGGGAAGCAAAACTAAACTCCTTCCTTATAGCTATGTTGACAGAAACTTTCTGCAGTAGTTTGTGAAATACGATTCTGTCTCCCCTTGTGGAGAGTCCGTGTGGAACATTCCATCATATAGGAACCCCTTGGTGTTCGGCTGCTTACACGCATACCTATGGCGGGGAGGTATTAGATCAAATACTACTCGCTCATCTCTAATAAATAACTGTATTACCCCAAAAATAAAATACATGTACTGACTCATAGAAAAAAGTATACATGTAGTTTTTACCACAATGTGAACCCCTAAAAACAAACCTGTGAAACAATTACATAATTTCATTTTTCCTACTCCCAACAAGTTGTATGAAACATTAAATGAACTTTTGAAAATACAATTTGCCCCACAAAAAACAAGCCCTGTCTATGTGAATGGGTAAGTAGAAAATGTCATTGGTATTAGAAGGCAGGGTGGAAAAGACAAAAAACACAGTATGATGGTGTCAGGAATAGGTTAACAAAACTAACATTTAAGGAGAACTGACAAGACCTTTTAATGTAAACCTAGGTCTTGAACAATATTATAGGATAAATTTCATATTGTTACAGAAACTATTTTATTGTATAGAATGTCCTTAAACAAAATCTGTGGTTAATGTTTATGATCAGTACATATGGAAATAAATGTCATGTGCCATGCATATGTAAGGAACTGCGCAGAATAATAAATTAAGATATTGATACAATTTTTTACATAAAATCAACCAGAGTTCATGTAGGCACAGGAAGGCATAATACTATTGAAGTATGCAGAACTTATAGTGCTTGCAGCCATGAAATAATAATATTAGCAATACAAGAATACAGAACTGGATTTTGAGAATATGACATATACGGTAACAGTAAAAGTGATTTCACATTGAATACATTATTTATGAGCTCTCCTTAAAAGCCACACTTGCAGAGAGAGCCTGGAAGAGCAATAGCAACAATCTAAAAGGTAACATTTCTATTATAATGAGCCAACCATGTAATGCTTATGACTAATGGCAGGAGTGGGGGTCTCTTTAAACATCATCTGTCATCAAAATTATGTTTTTGGACAAATTATTTTGACATTAAACAGTATTAATATTTTGCACTATATATTGGTATTTTAATTTTAAAATAACATCAGAATTTTTTCTGTTTATTAGGAACGGTGCACACAGCCATAACACAGCTCAGTGTAGGAGCCATAGATTAAAGGATGATATCAGACCCACTTTATGAGGAAGACTGTTCCTACACTTTCCTGCATCTCTCAGAGGCAGATCAGATCCCAAACAAAATATACAGTTACTGCACGGGGTTGTATTACAGATGTCTGTGCAAAACCTTAACCAAAATGAATGCTCCTCCCTTAATGCACTTTTCTTAATATATACAGTTTTGTGCAAAAGTTTTAGGCATGCATGGAGAAAATGCTGCAATGTAAGGAAACTTCAAAAGCAAAAGTGTTAGTTTTTGTCAATTAAAATTTATTGAATGAACAAAAGAGAAATCTAAATCAATCAATATTTGGTGTGAACGCCCTTTGGGGGAGGAGTCCTGGAAGTGATGATATGTCCCCCACAGAGTCCTGATCTCAACATCATAGTGTCTGTCTGGGATGACATTAAGAGTCAGAAGGATGTGCGTAAGCTTACATCCACAGAAGATTGTGGTTAGTATTCGAAAACTGTGTACATGTGGACCTAGAAGAATTTATGCTGTTTGAGGCCGGGGCCCCACGAGACGCCGTGGGAAAAATTGCCGCATTTTACAGTATAGGCAAAGTAGATGGGATTCAAGTGAATCCCATGCCCACTTTGTGGTAAAAAACATCATGCAGACACACCACGGTTTCCAAAATCAGCGCAGTTTTGGAAGTTGCAGCATGTCGATTATATCTATGGAAAGGCTGGCGGTTTCCCCATAGATATAATTGTAACAGAAAGTCAGTGAATAGAGATGAGCGAGTACTGTTCGGATCAGCCGATCCGAACAGCACGCTCCATAGAAATGAATGGATGCACCTGGTACTTCCGCTTTGACGGCGGCCGGCCGCTTAACCCCCCGCGTGCCAGCTACGTCCATTCATTTCTATGTGAGCGTGCTGTTCGGATCGGCTGATCCGAACAGTACTCGCTCATCTCTATCAGTGAAGAAAAACTCTGTGAACTTTCTGATTAAAGTGCTGCGGGAAAAACTGCAATGCGTTTCTGCCACTGTTATTCCAGCAGCTCTTTATTGCTGTCGGACGTCCCGTGGGGCCTTATCCTAAAAGGCAAAGGGAGGTCACATCAAATATTAATTTACATAAAACACACTTCACTTTTGTTCATTCACCTTCCACTTTATTTGACAAAAACTATTAACACTTGTATTTTTGAAAGCATTCTTACTCTGCAGCATTTTTCCATACCTGTCTAAAACGTTTGCACTTTACTGTAATTTGGCTGCCCCTTATTGAGATCAAGCCTGTCTGGCAACCATCATTATCAGATGTAGGGAAAGTGATAGTCAGCTATACAGCTCGCTAAATGATTGTCCATGTAATGTATGGATGGGCTGGATCTGCCAGATGGTACTTAGCTCATAGAAGTGGTTCATATGACATCTGCTTAGAGCTCCCACTAAACTCCATGTGGAGGCAATGCTAAATATCCACATAGCCTCATCCCTGTTTCCGGGTAGCAGCTAGGGACGTGCGGGGAATGTACCCCAGGGGTAATAACAAACCATTCTGCTTTGGCCAGGGTTTTTAGATATATGTCTAGTGCATAAAACTAATCTTTGATCCTGGTAAAGGAAAGTTTAACTATGACTTTTATTGAATGCTTGCTTGCTGTGCCGGTTCATTTCATGTTACAATACAAATGACTGAAGTCCTGCCCGTTCTGTCTCATTCCTATCATCTAAAACTATTAGTATGTTATTTACTAAGCAAAAAAAGAGCTAGTTTATGACTACAGAACAGGCATAGACTGGAGTCCAAAAACTACATGCACACAATATTGAAATGCTAGCAGCATACAAAAGCCTCTCGCTACCGTTGTTATTTTGTTCAGCTGAGTGAAACATTAAGCGCTGTACAAGAAAGAAAGCATGCAGGACCTATGGAGCGCTCTGGCCCAAAGATACAATAGAATAGATCAGTATAACATTTTGCAAGCTCTCTCATTTTTGTGCCAGATGGATATAGTAATGAAAGTCTTCATTAGCAGGCACTTTTGAGCCAACTCAGTGGAATGTTGGCTTTAAGAACTGCATTTACTGAGGTCAAGCCACAGTCCCACCAAGAAGACATAGTGTACCTTTCATGGCTCTGATTCTTTGCTTAATGCACTTCTACCACTGGAAGCAGCATATTTTATACAGGAATAAAAAGAAACCTTGAAGTTGAAACAAGGATTTAAATTTATCTTAACAGGGTCGCCTTAGGGATGCTGAGACATAGCCAAACTGCGTATTCTTCATGTGTCACCTAAATAGTCCTCTTACCCTAAGCTAAATAGGCTAATGTTAAAGGTTTTTCTTTTATTTTGCTGCTTATTAAGACAAAGTCACAGCAGAGCTTGGCTTGAAATTTTGTAAGGTAATATATTTTCCTCTGCATTTTTGCTCCTTAACAATGTAACACTATATTCTCCTGTGCTCTAAAGAAGGGCTTATAAAACTGCCTGACAGGTTTGCAGAATATTGTATAAACCACTTGATTCTATTCACCACCTTAAAAGGAGAAAGTCCTTGTAAGTCTTTACATTGGTTTGGTATCGAACTAAGTCTCTTGGACAACTATTTAGACTAAATGTAGCACAGTTCACAATCTTGCTATGAAAATAGACAGCTATGTGAATGTATAATTTCAGTAAAAAAAAAAGTAAGGCTTGGTTCACAAGTGCGTACATTATTCAATTCAGGGAGTCTGCATGGGGACCCCCCTAATGGAATACCGAACACATCGACAAGCGGTGAGCAATGAAAGCACACGGAACCCATAGACTATAATGGTGTCGGTGTTTTTTCCATGAGGTGTCCACAAGAATCATGCAGAGAGGAAAGTACTTTATGAACTACTTTTCTCTCCACATGTTCCATCCGGACACAGAAAACACATGGACCCCGTTATAGTCTATAGGATCCGTGTGCTTTCACTGCTCACTGCTTGTCAATGTGTTTTGTATTCCGTTCGGGGGGTCCCCATGTGGACTCCCCAAACGGAATACCAAACACAGATGTGAACCAGGCCTAACTTGACCCAATATGGCTGCTTATCAAATATTAGCAGTGAACAGAACAAAATTCAACTAATGGCAAAATAAGTGTGTAAAGGAGACAAAACATTTCCTACCTGACCACCTTTCAAACGTAACATATTAACAAAAAATAACACCAAGGAACACACTCCATTGCCAGATATTAGTAGCCTTCTTCATAGCAGATTGTAGTGTCTTGCTAACACAAAGGTTTTTTGCAATGGCTGTCACATAGCTACATTAAATTCAGTTTGTCTTAATTGTGTTATTCATATAACCAATCTTTTGACAATCCGTTTTAATGCTCCATCAAAATTAGAAAATGTCCTATTTTTTGCCTGTTTTCATAGGTCCCTTGAATCTATAAGGAATCCGTGAATGCGAGTGTCCCACAGATATAATTTGGCTGGGAAAAATATTCTTTTTCCATTTTGCACACCAGTCATCTAAATAGAGCTAGCTTGCCATATTAGATAGACTAGCTAAACCCACCAATTGCAGCTGGACCGGGTGACTATATGATGTTTATGTGGATGTCCTGACAGTCCTATGACAGCAGATGTCATGGGAAAGAAGGATCAGGTGTGACCTCACACAAGATAAGTCACCATCAGAAGTACCTAGTAGCGGTTTATTCCTTCTTCCCTAGTTGAGGAGTTGAGGATACATGCATGCTTAACTATACGAAGTTAGTATGTATATGGGGTTATCAAGGGGAAAAGCTGACTGAAGAAGGACCGCTTGGCCAGTAGCTATCAAACAATACAGCCTCTTTATGGGCTTTGCCTATCTCCAAATAAGTCAATAAATTGAGGCTACTAGACTTATGATGAGAATTAATGAGAACTAATGATTATGATTATGAAGTCTTCCTTCTTTCTTCTTCTGTTCCTTAGCTGCTATGGACTCCTAGTATATCTTCTCTTCTCACATTATGTGTGTCTACGTCTGTATTATATTACTGTGTATTATCCTGTATCTGTATTACTATGCTGCTGTAACATGCTGAAATTTCCCCACTGTGGGACTATTAAAGGATTATTTTATCTTAACTTATCTTATGTTATCTTATTCAATGAAAGCCTTATATGAAAGTGCAGGACTGTAGCTAAAGCTACTCAATTTCTTTACTACAGCCACATTCCCTACAGCAGAACATCACAGTTTTTACCTATTTGTTATTTAAAAGTATAGTTCAATTTTCACTTATTTCATGCAAGTAAATGCAATAGAAAAATAAATGGTATTTTAGCATTATATACATGGAATAATATGAACAAACTGTTAGGCAGTCTACAATTGATTTAGAAACTTATGTTACAAATTATGTTTTCCTTATTTTTCTATGTTGAAGACACTGGGATGATTTGGCGCAGTTTCTACCCATCTAATATAATGTTACAGATGTAGCAAGTGATAACTGTACATCCATGGCAAGCTACAGTGTTAGCATTGTGTTAGCTTATAACCATCCATATATTGCCAATTAGCACAGCACCCTACTGTCATATAATGTCACGTACAGAGGTACGGCTAACACTTACTCCTATGCCTGTACTTTGTCTAATTTTAGGATACTATTAATAAGTCCCTTCAATTATCACTCCTTCAAGTTTCTCTTCCCCATTCCATAGTTCACACATACAAAGAATAGTCATTGCATCATTGTGTGCAGCAGCTGAAGGTGTCATGACTAGAGATGAGCGAACAGTGTTCTATCGAACTCATGTTCGATCGGATATTAGGCTGTTCGGCATGTTCGAATCGAATCGAACACCGCGTGGTAAAGTGCGCCATTACTCGATTCCCCTCCCACCTTCCCTGGCGCCTTTTTTGCTCCAATAACAGCGCAGGGTAGGTGGGACAGGAACTACGACACCGGTGACGTTGAAAAAAGTAGGCAAAACCCATTGGCTGCCGAAAACATGTGACCTCTAATTTAAAAGAACAGCGACGCCCAGCTTCGCGTCATTCTGAGCTTGCAATTCACCGAGGACGGAGGTTTCCGTCCAGCTAGCTAGGGCTTAGATTCTGGGTAGGCAGGGACAGGCTAGGATAGGAAGGAGAAGACAACCAACAGCTCTTATAAGAGCTAAATTCCAGGGAGAAGCTTGTCAGTGTAACGTGGCACTGACGGGCTCAATCGCCGCAACCCAGCTTTCCCAGGATCCTGAATGGAATACAATGTCAGTGTATTCCCGTATACCCCATATATACACCCCAAATCCCCGTTCCAACGGTGTGCCCCCCCACCTTCACCTCAGAAATAACCTGCAAGTCCCCTAGCAATAGAATTGGGGCTATATACACCCACAATTTTTGCTACTGGTATATAGTGCCATTGTCTGACTGGGAATTCAAAGAATATATTGGGGTTACGTGCACCCACAATTTTTGCTACTGGTATATAGTGCCATTGTCTGACTGGGAATTCAAAGAATATATTGGGGTTACGTGCACCCACAATTTTTGCTACTGCTATATAGTGCCATTGTCTGACTGGGAATTCAAAGAATATATTGGGGTTACAAATACCCTCATTTCTTGCTACTGGTATATAATGCCAGTTTCTGACTGGGAATTCAAAGAATATATTGGGGTTATGTGCACCCACAATTTTTGCTACTGGTATATAGTGCCAGTTTCTGACTGGGAATTCAAAGAATATATGGGGGTTATGTGCACCCACAATTTTTGCTACTGGTATATAGTGCCAGTTTCTGACTGGTAATTCAAAGAATATATTGGGGTTACGTGCACCCACAATTTTTGCTACTGGTATATAGTGCCATTGTCTGACTGGGAATTCAAAGAATATATTGGGGTTACAAATACCCTCATTTCTTGCTACTGCCATATAGTGCCAATTTCTGACTGGGAATTCAAAGAATATATTGGGGTTACGTGCACCCACAATTTTTGCTACTGGTATATAGTGCCAGTTTCTGACTGGGAATTCAAAGAATATATTGGGGTTATGTGCACCCACAATTTTTGCTACTGGTATATAGTGCCATTGTCTGACTGGGAATTCAAAGAATATATTGGGGTTACGTGCACCCACAATTTTTGCTACTGGTATATAGTGCCATTGTCTGACTGGGAATTCAAAGAATATATTGGGGTTACGTGCACCCACAATTTTTGCTACTGGTATATAGTGCCAGTTTCTGACTGGTAATTCAAAGAATATATTGGGGTTACGTGCACCCACAATTTTTGCTACTGGTATATAGTGCCATTGTCTGACTGGGAATTCAAAGAATATATTGGGGTTATGTGCACCCACAATTTTTGCTACTGGTATATAGTGCCATTGTCTGACTGGGAATTCAAAGAATATATTGGGGTTACAAATACCCTCATTTCTTGCTACTGCCATATAGTGCCAGTTTCTGACTGGTAATTCAAAGAATATATTGGGGTTACGTGCACCCGCAACTTTTGCTACTGGTATATAGTGCCATTGTCTGACTGGGAATTCAAAGAATATATTGGGGTTACGTGCACCCACAATTTTTGCTACTGGTATATAGTGCCATTGTCTGACTGGGAATTCAAAGAATATATTGGGGTTACAAATACCCTCATTTCTTGCTACTGCCATATAGTGCCAATTTCTGACTGGGAATTCAAAGAATATATTGGGGTTACGTGCACCCACAATTTTTGCTACTGGTATATAGTGCCAGTTTCTGACTGGGAATTCAAAGAATATATTGGGGTTATGTGCACCCACAATTTTTGCTACTGGTATATAGTGCCATTGTCTGACTGGGAATTCAAAGAATATATTGGGGTTACGTGCACCCACAATTTTTGCTACTGGTATATAGTGCCATTGTCTGACTGGGAATTCAAAGAATATATTGGGGTTACGTGCACCCACAATTTTTGCTACTGGTATATAGTGCCATTGTCTGACTGGGAATTCAAAGAATATATTGGGGTTACGTGCACCCACAATTTTTGCTACTGGTATATAGTGCCATTGTCTGACTGGGAATTCAAAGAATATATTGGGGTTACGTGCACCCACAATTTTTGCTACTGGTATATAGTGCCATTGTCTGACTGGGAATTCAAAGAATATATTGGGGTTACATGCACCCACAATTTTTGCTACTGGTATATAGTGCCATTGTCTGACTGGGAATTCAAAGAATATATTGGGGTTACGTGCACCCACAATTTTCGCTACTGGTATATAGTGCCAGTTTCTGACTGGGAATTCAAAGAATATATTGGGGTTACGTGCACCTACAATTTTTGCCACTGCTATATAGTGCCATTGTCTGACTGGGAATTCAAAGAATATATTGGGGTTACGTGCACCCACAATTTTTGCTACTGGTATATAGTGCCAGTTTCTGACTGGTAATTCAAAGAATATATTGGGGTTACGTGCACCCACAATTTTTGCTACTGGTATATAGTGCCAGTTTCTGACTGGTAATTCAAAGAATATATTGGGGTTACGTGCACCCACAATTTTCGCTACTGGTATATAGTGCCAGTTTCTGACTGGGAATTCAAAGAATATATTGGGGTTACGTGCACCCACAATTTTTGCTACTGCTATATAGTGCCATTGTCTGACTGGGAATTCAAAGAATATATTGGGGTTACGTGCACCCACAATTTTTGCTACTGGTATATAGTGTCATTGTCTGACTGGGAATTCAAAGAATATATTGGGGTTACGTGCACCCACAATTTTTGCTACTGGTATATAGTGCCATTGTCTGACTGGGAATTCAAAGAATATATTGGGGTTACAAATACCCTCATTTCTTGCTACTGCCATATAGTGCCACTTTCTGACTGGTAATTCAAAGAATATATTGGGCTTACGTGCACCCACAATTTTTGCTACTGGTATATAGTGCCATTGTCTGACTGGGAATTCAAAGAATATATTGGGGTTACGTGCACCTACAATTTTTGCTACTGGTATATAGTGCCATTGTCTGACTGGGAATTCAAAGAATATATTGGGGTTACGTGCACCCACAATTTTTGCTACTGGTATATAGTGCCAGTTTCTGAGTGGAAATTCCCCAAATAATTTGGGGATTCATTCACCCTACATCTCAGGCTCTTGCCATATTCACCCAGGTTGTCAGTGCTGCACCAGCTCGTTCCCAGACAGCTCGGCCCGAAAAACACATTACCTATATAGAGGATTTGGACAATGAAGACAACATGTTCTAAATCTAATGTCTGCACCTTCTCCAGAATTAAAATAAAGGCAGCGTTTAACTTTGAAATAGCACTGCACAAAGGAAGATCTTATCAGCTTGTCTCATGACATGCTACTAAAAAGTGTCATTTGTGTATCTTAATGTAAATATAGTTGTAAAAGCTTTTTGGGTTTTAGGCACTGCCAAGTTATTTATTACCACCCGCTCCCTTATAATGATGATGACGCCAAAGTCACTGTGGGTGTTCAGAGCTCACAGCTTAGGTTGACATTTGTCTTGCTCTCTGTCGGTACCAGCTGTCTTTTTGGATACCGTAAAGTTATGTTGACTTTATTAACAGCTATAGAAGCTTTAGCCAGGTTGTGACGGTGTGTAACCCTAACAACACTAAGTGGGATACACATAGTCAGTCTATGTACGCTAAACGTATCACTGAAGTAATTTTTTTTCCCTCTCCCCTAATATAAGAAAGGAACAGACATTAGACCTAGACCGGGGTTCGAGGCTTGTAAAAATCCAGTATTATTTGTTCTTCATGATGTGAAATATGTGTTGAAAAGCAACCCAAGATGAAGTCAGCCATGTGTGCCAGTGTGTTACTTGGCATGCCTTTGCTGGCCCCAACTGTAAGGGTCACTCTCCATTTCCTCCATTTTCCACTCCCCTTCACACCATTTGTGGTGAAGCAATGGGATGCACTGAAGTGCACCCTCTAGCCTCGTGTGGGACAGGGACATCAGATGCCACTCCAACCCCCTCGTCTTCCTCTGCCAGCCAACGGTGTGAAGATGAGAGGAGTGTGCTCTGAATGTTTTCTGCCTAGCAGAGGCTAGTTCTCACTTACGAAAATGGCCCCACTTTGACCTGTATATCAGGCACAATGGTGTAGGTTTCAATGAAACATGGCACCAACAAGTTGAAAAACGTGGGCCATGCGTGGACCGTGTTTGAGTCTGGCAAGCTCCAGATCTGCTACCAGGTTCCAGTCATTATCACAGGCGCAAAAATGCCAGGCCTCAGGTGTAGCAGGGAAAAAAAAATGCCATCTCAGCCAGGATGGCATCCCTGACCTCGGAGGCACTGTTCTGTCTGTCCCTCAGTTTGCACCCCAGGACCAGACTCCACCACATTCACCCTGCCTGTCCTTAAAGATAAGCAGCATCCCTGACCACAGGCGCTTGTCCAAGTGTCGGTGGTCAAGTGGACCTTGCAGCAAAGCGCGGAACTAAGGGCCCAACTGATGTTGAGTGACACGTGCTGGTGCAAGGTGGGGACGCCACACCAGGAGAAGTTGTGACGGCTAGGGACGGCATAGTGAGGTGCCACAGTTGCCATCAGGTCCGGGAAGGCGGGAGTTTCAACAAGCCGGAACGCCAACATCTCCTGGGCCAGCAGTTTAGCGATGTTGGCGTTCTAGGCTTGCGTGGGTGGTTGGTTAGCGGTGTATTTCTGCCGGCGCTCCAATGTCTGAGAGATGGTGGGTTGTTGTAAAGAAGCGCCTGATGGTGCCTTTGATGGTGCAGGAGAAGGAGATAAGACAGAAACAGGAGAGGATGAAGGAGAAGTCAACAAAGTGGCGGAGGCAAATGAAGTGATGTCCTGGCTTGTCCTCTGGAGTGCATCGCCAGCACTGTGAGCAGAGGCAGTGACATGAACGGCGGGCGACGTTTGTCCTGCCGTTGCTGCCTGCCACTGATTCCAGTGCTTGGATTCCAAATGACGGTGCATTGAAGTGGTGGACAGGTTGCTCTTCTCAGGGCCCCTACTCAATTTCGAGAGGTAAATTGTGTAGACGACACTATATCTGTCCTCGGTGCATTCCTTGAAAAAACTCTACACCTTCGAGAAACGTGCCCTCGATGGGGGAGTTTTTCTGGGCTGGGTACAAAAGGGAACATCTTCGGACATTCCGGGTCTGGCCTGGCTTCGGCAAAGCAGC
This sequence comes from Leptodactylus fuscus, assembly GCF_031893055.1. NCBI lineage: Eukaryota > Metazoa > Chordata > Amphibia > Anura > Leptodactylidae > Leptodactylus > Leptodactylus fuscus. Next base: position 83,151,115 of record NC_134269.1, read on the forward strand.
TGACCTCTGCCTCTGGACATGTCTCTGCCTCTAGCTACCCTTTTTGGTGCTGCACCTGCCTCAACATCCACACTACTTTCCCAGCTTGACATCCGCCTTGTCCAGGTGGGGTCGGTGTCCTCGTCGTCCACCACCTCCTCTTCCAACTCCTGTCTCGCCTCCTCCTCCTGCACAATGCGCATGTCAACTGGCTGCCCTGACAGCAACTGCGTCTCATCGTCGTCGATGAGGGTGGGTTGCTGGTCATCCGCCACCAAATCGACCGGAGATGGAGGAGACTCTAGTGTTTGAGCATCTGGACACAGATACTCGTCTGTTAGGTCCGTGGAATCGCGAAATGGAGGGGCAGGTTGCGGTACAGTCAAAGGAAGGGAGAACAGTTCTGGGGAGCAGGGACAGTTGGGGTTATTGTTCTGGGAAGATTGGGAATTTTGGGTGGAAGGAGGACAAGACTGTTGGGTAAGAGGAGGTAGAGGCTGACTGGCTGGTGGACAATGTGCTTTAAGCGTTATCCGACAGCCATTGCAAGACCTGTTCCTGGTTCTCGGGCCTACTAAGGCTACTAAGGTTAATGTTGAACTTTTGTGCAAAGTGCAGAACTTAGGGCTCGCCTGATGTTAAGGGACAAACGCTGGTACAAATAGCCTTTAAAAGGGCTATTCAGGCATCGCTAATCTAATTTTAAACCCCCGACCGTTTTAAAATAAAACTATAAAAACATATATGTAAATGACACCTGAACGTCCACGCTGGGCATTCGTGCACGATCCGAAGTCATCTTCAGTCCTTCCTCTTCTTCCTCTTCTTCCTTCTTCCAGCAACGTCCTCCTCTTCTGGATCTTCTCCGCCTTCATCTTCTGTTTTTCTGGCGGGTTGTGTTCAAATCCCGCACGTGATCAAATCCGGAAGAAAGGAAGATGAAGGCGGAGAAGAGCCAGGACAGGAGGAAGTCGCTGGAAGAAGAAAGAAGAGGAAGGAGGAACCGAAGATGACGTCAGATCGGGCACGACCGCCCAGCGTGCACGTTCAGGTATCATTTACATATATATTTTTATAGTTTTATTTTAAAACGGGCGAGGGGTTTAAAATTAGATTAGCGGTGCCTGAATAGCCCTTTTAAAGGCTATTCACGCATACGTGGGGCTCTATCAGCATAATTTTGCTGATAGAACCCCTTTAACTCATCCAAGTAATCCATTCAGGGACATGACTTAAGGCTCACAGGCCCTGGTTGCACAGGTTCAGTTTGGACCCCCTGTGTAAATTATTCTCACAACCAGCCATGTACAAAGCAGCATTTCAATTTTCCTTTCCTTCTTTATCTGGGCCCAGACCACTGTGAAGACTCGTTCACAACATATCTGTGCACACAAGCTTCCCATCATTCCCATCCCATGTCGTGTCCCCTTTTGTACCGCAGCCTCCCATAGAATCCCTACTTCACTTTATACTGCTGACCAACTGATATTTTTTTGCCACTAAAGGGTTAATTTTCTCCTTTCTGAGAGTGGAAGGCTGTGTATCAAAAGTGTTCTCACTCTGGCTTGCCAAAGGGCAAGGATCATAAATGTATGACCCACAGAGTGCCATCAAAGAAAATCAGAAAGAAGATCAAAGAATTTCCAGGTGAGCTATTGGACCCTTTGGTTTTTGAGCTCAGATGCAGCTGTGACCACTGCAACCCCTATAGTTATGCCAGTGAATCCATTGTATATGTTCTTGTAGCATTAAAGTGCTAATATCTGTGATACCATGCCACTCAGTATATGTACTATTGTCGGTAGTCTTCTAAAAACACATGTAAAAGTTTGTCATTTTTTTATGATGGTTCCAGCTTTTTTGCTTTTTTAATCTCATTTTTAATTTTGGTTCTTACTATAGAGTAAATATGACACCATTATCCTGCAGGAAAGAATCCAAATTTAGGAAATGTGAAACCTATTTTGTAATATGTGCACAGAGAATTGGGTTGTGCTTTTCACCATAAAGTGTCAATATTTAGTCAGCGATTATAAGTCGTTTCTGTATTTCCCATCATTCGGAAAGTCATCTTTGTGTAGGAAAGAGATTTACCTGACTCCAGGCTCCAGTAAACCACTCGACCTTGCCTTCACAAGGGCCGTTATCACAGGTCGTAGATTCTGGCGGTTTATTACTTCCACATCCTTCTAATGGTAAACTGCTGATGTGATTGGACATGCAGACGACTGACCGTGTCCGCACTCCTTCCCCACACTCTGCTGAGCACTGGAACAGAAGATGGAGGAATTATTCTGACCAGCAGTATTTGCTTATAGACAGTAGTGCAGCATATGCTGTTTACCAGGCTAAGCGCTGACTGTAATACAGACGAGGAAGAAGAAAGAAGTCATTGAGAATGCTGTATGGTCACAGTGTGCATGGTAAATGGAACTGAGGGATGGATTATGTGCACTTCATATCAGTAACTATAAAGGCAGTGCTGAACCAACTGCGAATAGAACATTATCCAGTGTACTCCAGAGAACAAGTAGCAGCAAGAAATTCCTTCAGCAGAATAAGGGCAAATACTTTGTTGCTTTTTCATTTGTAATAGCAATGCTATGTAATGTTCACAGAGGACTATGTAACACAGTGTAATTGCCTGCTGGTAAAAGCAATACATTGCAATAGTGGGTGTCGTAACAGTCTACAGTATAATATTTCCAGCTACCTCTATAAACCTTGCATGTATTGTAGCGGCTGTCAAACTGAACTTAAAAGTACTATGGAAAAAATGGAATATAATCAATGTGGCTTAAATATTAGAGACCGCATTGTCATGTGTATATGGAATTAAAATACACTGAAATACCCTTATTTAATATACAGCTTTGATGATTTCAGACAAAAAAAGTAACAGTTTTATTTATGTTCTAAAACTTATGCAATTATTGCTATGTACCAATATACCCATATGACCTCAGAGAAGAATGATTAACCCTTTAAGGGAGTCTGCCACCAGGGTGAAACATATTAAACCTTCAATACAGATGGTGAGGCTCAAGTGAATTTAAGGTTTAGGTTAAAGCCCCATGTTGCGGAATTTTTTGTTGCAATTTTTGTGAGCCAAAACCAGGAGTGGATTGAGCCGAAGGTGGAAGCATAAGAACTTCCTCTATATTTCCTATTCATTTAGTAGCCACTCTTGGCTTTGGCTTAAAAAAAAATCTGCAACAAAAAAAGCTGTGTTTCCATAATGTGGGGCCTCAACCTTGAGGAGCTTCTTTGCGTTTTTTTAAATATACTTTGAGCATAGCCTACTACACTCCTGTACAAGACAACCAGAAAGTAGTTGATAGGCCTCCTGGTGACCATGGCAAGCACAATGCTGTGTAGAGCAATAAGGGGTTAAAGAGGTTATCCAACCATATTAGCAGCTTACAATGCTATAAAATAACATAAGGAATAATATTATTCTTGCTAATGAACTGCTGCTCCCATGCTAATGCTTCCATGGTCCCCACGGGTATCTGCTTACTGAGCGCCACATGTGGCACCTTGACAGGTGACAGCAGCAGATATTCACTATCGTGGTAAGGCCAACCATAGGTGACTGTATTGAACCAGGAGAAACAGCCAATTTATCAGGTGCATTTAAAAGTCCAACCATGGCACAGGGGAACTAAACTGACATGCGGAGCCAAGCTGTGTTTGTGCCAAAAGTGCAACCAATATACATATATTTTCTGAATATGTATCTGAAATAGCCCTATGGCCTCATACACATGAGCATGTGCATTGTACAAATCATTAAAAACGCCACAATCATACAGGATTTTCACTGACCCATACATTGAAATGAATTGACTGAGCCGCAAATACAGATAGGTATAGTACCTGCTGCATATATTTTCCACAGCTAGGATACACATCTGTAAAACTACCATCATGTGCATGAAGCCTAACATGTTAACAATGTAAATTCAATGGTGCTTTGCATACCGACATCATGCTTCAGGGGTTGCATGATGTGTTGACAAGTCATTGCTGGAGCCAGGTGAAGCATCAGCATAGGTAAGTATTGCTTCTTTTATCTTATAGCATTGTAAACTATATAAAAAATTTAATGTGGAACATTCAGCAAAAGATTAAAATGTGTGGCCAGTGTATTGTTCGTGCATTTTCTGCATTAGCCCTGTTGAATACCATATGGATAGTCACAGCCACATGAGACTGGAAAATCTTCTTACCCGATCGCTCCATTCTGTAAGGAACCAACTCTTGGCGCACGGACCCATATCACAGTTCTCAATGTCATTTGGCCGCAGTTTCATGTTGCATTCATTATCATCAACCACATCACCTATGTTACTGACACATTTTATATCACGCGTCTTCTGCCCAACACCACATGGCACGGAACACTGGGAATAAAGTAAAAGTAGAAACAATGTCAACAATCTTTTAGTTTGGCTATGTCCTGATAAAATTATACAGAAAATAAACAGGATAGAAATTAGTGACGTATTATTAGCTAGCAGTGAATATTGTATCTATATAATAGCGCTTACCCATGAGCGCAAACAAACTGCACCAATAAAATAGATTTATATCAAGCTTTATTTGAGAAATATACAATTCACAGAAATACAAAAGAGCCTTGCAATTTGCTCAAACCAATTGTTGATAATGACTTGTATTCAATTTATTGGATCTAAGCTACAACTGTATGGCAATAGACTAAAGAGCCACCATAATATTAAATAACCTGAAAACAGCTTAAAGACAGTAATTCTCATTTGTGCTTATAAATATAATGTTTTCCCTAGGCGCAAAGAGAATGACTAAAGCTGAAAATCTTGCTCTAGGCTTAAGAATGAGGCCAAGAGGTTTATAGCAACAGAACATGTTTAGCTTAATGTCAGAGCCAAGAAATATGTAATTCCAATAGCCTACTAATAAGCCCTTGATAAAACAGATAAGGCACACAAGTACTCTTTGCAGGCAGGTTTACTGTAGAAAATCATTAGTGACTCGTGCATGTCTCATGTTAGTCCATATTCTAAATTCAGAGCTGGATTTTATTATGTCTATAACTTCACTGGGATTTAAAGAAAACTCTAAGAATCATTATAAAGACATTTTGGGTCTTATTTCTCCACTGCATAGTCTATATAAATATTTATTATCGGTTATAATGTGCCAAGTGAGCAGTCTCCTTCTGGTATGGTGTTTGAGAGCATCCAAACTGGTACCTCCCTTGTTCCTCCATCCTGCCCTCTCACAGCATAGGTCTCAAACACTGGTAGTATCACCACCCTCCCCCCGCCCCTTCCCTGTCCCCTTATCTGCATGTTTGGTTGCTATACTACTGAAGCTTCGTAGTAGCCAAGGAGCTTTCTAAACTCTTAGACCTCATGAACACAACCATAGTATAAAATAATATAGTATAGTTGATCTTTCTACAGTCTGAATCAGTGATGGCGAACCTTTTGGAGACCGAGTACCCAAACTTCAACCCAAAACCCAATAATTTTAACCTTAATACTGTGGGTATCCTCAATTGTGGGCCATTACGAACCTGCAAAATATGGTCATGTGAACTGGACTTTACAGAGCTTTATATCATACAATACAACTTTGTGCTGAAAGGTAAAAGTTTGCATTTGACATATTTTTGAACAATTAATATTCACTATTTACATTGCACAGTATCTGTTTTATAGTGATCATGCAATGTTATTACAGCCTGTAATAATAACAACACATATCTGCTATAAAACAGATACTGTGCAATATAAATAATGAAGAGACCCCCACACACAGTACAATTTGCTCCACAGTGGCCCCCCCACACACACACACAGTACAATTTGCTCCACAGTGGCCCCCACACTGTATAATCTGTTCCACAGATGGGTTCCCACAAAGAGGACTCTGAGTGCCACCTTTGGCATCCGTGCCATAGGTTCGCCACTACGGGTCTAAATTCTCATCTTTTGGCCCTACTGTTTCATAAATTTTGCACAATTTAGATACATTTTTCTCTACTTCTTATGCTAGAGTAAAACTGAGCAGAAAAAGAAAAAAACTTTTAAAGAGGGGCAAATAATAAAGTCGGTGTACATCTGTCTGCCTTGCTAAATATGACCCCTTTCCCATTTAGCAGTGATACAAATGCAAAACTGCACACAATGGCAAAGTGTGCACAAAAAAGAGTGTAGCTTTATGACACAAAAAGTAACGCAGACATTTTTGATAAATATCCTCCGCAGAATAACAATTCATAGATAAACATTTAAACAGGCATAAAGACAGTAGATAAGTAGACAGTGTAATGATGATAGATACTGTAGATAGATAATGACAGACTAATAATAAGGGGCACTCTCTGCAGGTATTTTTAGGGAACATAAAGTAAATAGTAAATGTTGTTTTCTTACCGGTGCTTTTATTAGTAAATTATCTGCTCAATTTGGCTCCTCTGCTGTACCATGTGAATCTAAATCAGATTCCTCCAGCCCTTCAGTTGTCACTAGGGTTGAGACGATCTTGACTTTTCAGGATCGATTTTGAAATCCGATTTCCGATCATTTTTCATTCGAACCCGATCTCGATCCCAATTCCGATCCCAATGCAAGTCAATGGGATTTTTTTTACTAATCGGAGATCAGATTTTAAAAAACAATACTATTCGCTATGCAGCTTGGAATCTAACAATTGAATGCTTTAATTGTTAGAATCCACGCTGTGTAGTGATTTCTTTTAATCACTAAGTAGCCAGAGGATTTTTTATTAATCCTCTGGCTACTTAGTCCCCCCTGGTGTCCACTTACCTGCAGAGATGGCTAGTCCGGTGTTCGCGTTCTTCTTCGTCTCGCTGCCCCCTGCCTCCCAGGTTAGGAGAGTGTGGGCGGGTTAGGAGAGTATGGCCGGGTACTGGAAGGGGAGAGGTCACGTCTCCCTGCCCTGTACCTGCCCACGCTCTCCTAAGCCACAAGCCCCGCCTTCTTCCTAGCTCTTTAACACTAACCTGGGAGGCGAGGGCAGCGAGGCGAAGAAGAATGAGAACACCGGGCACCGGACCAGCCATCTCTGCTACTAGAGATGTTAGCTAGTCTCCCATTAGAATGAATGGACACAGCTGGCGCGCAGGGGGTTAAGGCTGTGTGCTGGCTGCTTCCATTCATTCCTATGGAACCGCAGATAACATTGTCAGCTTTTCCCACAATGCTTGGCCAGTAGCAAAGCATTGTGGGAAATAATCACCGATCTCGATCCCACCTAAAAAGATCATGTTCGGAAATCTGATTGCGATCGTGAAATTTTCTCGAATCCGATCTTTTCCCAACACGATCGCTCAACCCTAGTTGTCACCTGTGACCACTCCAAATCATACAGGTTCTTCTGTATGGACCAGAATTCAATCTTTCTATGCACTTCTATGAGACTCGCATGGAGCTTCCCAGAGGAATGTATTTAGAAACTGACTTTTGGTCCATAGAGGAGCCTGGAGGCAACAGAAGCAGCGAAACAGAACAAATAATTCATTAATATAATCACTGGTAAAAAATCTAACTCCACTTTTATGTACCTTACTGCCTGTAGAGACAAAGATGTTTCTTTAATTGATTTGCTTTTCTTTTGAATGTATCTACATTCTTAGATGTAATGTGTCGTCTTATCTCTTCTGTATCAGAGCTGTCACCACTATGTAAATTAGTGAATTCCATAGACAAAACGCAAGACTGACAATTGGCACGCAGTTGGCTTGTACGCAATAAACAAGAGTAAAATTACAGGTTTTTACTTGACAAATTGTTAAGAACACATGCCATTTTGGATGTAAAACAATCTGTGTGAAGGAAATGTGAGAAAGGAAACAAAAACAAAAAAAAAGACAATATCGGAAGGGGAGCGGGGTTGCATATTTTGAGAGCTTGCCAGGCATTTCATTTCAGGGTATTTTTCTTCTTTGCATTCAGTAAGAATACATGTATTGTTAGTGACAAGCAGCTAGAGACAACCCCTAGTCATATTCATATCATGAACACAAGAGAAGAGTGTGACTCTCTAAAAGCGAGGAGATGTCTGCAGTGTAAAATAATTCTGACATCTCCAAGACAAGGAATATTTCGGCTATTATAGGCACAGATTTATCTGAATGTCAATTCAAAAGCAGAAAGCGGATGAGGAATTGAAATAAACTTTATGAGAACTGATGTGTTTACTTTGTCTCCGGCAAATCTTAAAATATAGAAGAATATCCTGATGTTTACAGGAGGCTACATGCTAACATAAGAAAAGCAAGTGAAAGGTTATTTAGGAGATTATTGTGAAATCATCTTTCTGGATTTTCTTATATTAATATTAATAATACTATTCACATTTAGTAGAATTATAGAACCCATGATATGTCACATACAAGTCTACTACAGCCAAATTCAAGCCAGTGTCTTCACGCAATTCAGCTGATCAGCCAAAAATACTGTTAAAATCAGATAAGAGCAAAAATGTACCACACCTATTAATATGCATGTTATCATTGTAGAAATCCGGTCTGCTGATATAATGTATAACATGTCAAACCTAGGTCTTACTTGTGAACTGTGCTTGGAATATGGCATGTGCAAAAAGGGTCAGCATCAGTGTGTGTGTGTGTATATATATATATATATATATATATATATATATATATATATATACACTATATATATATATATATATATATATATATATATATATATATATATATAGTACAACATTGCATAATAGACTATGCTATTCTATGGAGAGTGATACGGTAAACAGACACAGTTAAATATTTTTCCACTACTAACAATGCCTATCAGCAACGATATAGCCTCATCGAAGTTATATGTGAGTAAATCCTCCTGAGCTATACCTCTAATAGTAGATTAAAATCATATAGATCTGTTCAGCATACACTAGACCAGAAGGATCTTGCAGTGTATATGCCGCACACCAAAAACAATGTGAGCATAGTATAATAGGTCTCCATATGAATGTCACTCTGTGTTTAGAATGGGATAGTACTGTATCAGCTTTAAGTATGTCCTAAAGAAATCTAATCCTTTTTTGCCACTAAAACTATGGATGTACGTGGCCTAGACTGTTGCCTTTTTTTTTTATTCCCGGCCTGTAGTAACAAGTTTGAAACACGACATTGTGGTCTTAATATTTCCCCTTACATCTGCGACTTACAGGAGTCCAGTCTGCTCTTATTTGCCATTCACTGCAGATCTTCAGCTGACAAGTGCTTGTTGTTTCTGGCTTTTCTTGGCTCTGACAGCGGTGTGGTTGCACTGTATGGGTACGATTAGCATATATATGACGGCATAAGATCTGGCGGTGTTGCATTCCCAAACCACAAGTCTTGCTGCACTCGGACCACTCTCCTATGTCCCAGCTAAAGAAAGAATAGGTTAGTAAATACAGCCAAATAAATCAAACAACAAAATTAAATTTTACATGTTAATATGTATTTCACTTGTGAACATGAATAAAGATTTGTATTATCTCTGTATATTGTAGAATATGTAGAATTGTTGTCTAAGACATTAACATGCATGCTATCATTGTATTGATACATTCAGAGGCTAAGTGTTAGTCTTACCCTAGCCCTAGATGGGTTTGTCAAAATAAAGAGAGATTGTTACAAACAGCAGCAGAAAATGGAGTACAGGTACCAAATTTACAATACACCATAGATACTTTTTACATCATTTGTATTAAGTCTCTAGAGAATGGGGCATAACCAAGAGTAGCCATAATGTTAAATGAAGTATGTCAGTCTTTGGTGCATCAATCATTTATATATAAACAATAGCCATGGGGAGGCAGAAGGAAAAGTGTCCACATGTTGCACCAATTTATCATATATGTGTGTGCAATTTCTGTAATGTCTTCATTTAAGAAGCTAGAGCGCTACAGATCAGTTTCCTTTAATTTGTCGGTGTGACTGCTAGATCAGAATACACAGGGATTATCTGAAGTCTGCAAACATTGAAGACATTTTTGGTCTTGAGTAAGAAGGACATTGCCATTGCTCTAAAGAGGTGTGTGGCAATGCCTTATTTGCGCTCAAGAGTTAATTTGACAAAAACAGCAACATCTCATCCATGGTGTTTGATTCAGATGACCCTAACCTATCTAGCTGCACGGCTGAGTTGGTATATTCTGGTGACAGGCTCCCTTTAAATACAAAAACTATAAGAATGGATAAACCAAAAATAATTTGTCTTAATATTATCCTCCCTTTGAGCTTTGCATATGTTTCTGAAATTCTGCACTAATTTACTTAGCATATGGCTGGTTACCAGCTAACCTGAAAAAAAATCATATTTACATGAGGACTTTTGTCAGCAGCTTGGCAGCGGCTGCAGAATATGGTCTCAGCAAATTAAAACGCATAAGAGGATATCAGGATTGACAAAAAGTCTTATACATTATTTATCAAATCTACTCTGCTGAGCAATGTGCTACACTCATTAACATTTGCACACTAAAGCAGGCAGTGTACACAGAATTTTTCCAGTGTTACAGTAATGAATTAGTCGCATTAAACAAGGAAAGTGACATTCGCATATTTTAGCTATTAATGCATAGAACTGCTCGCCCAGGAATACGCTTATTGTAATATATTTGCAAAAACGATTAACCTTTTAGTTTTAGAAAATAAATTCAACGCAAGAACTTCATTTTGGGCAAAACTAATATAGCATGAGCCATTGGTAAAGCGATTGCTTGGATTAACCGTGACATAAAATATTTATTATATTTTGCATTCAGCAATTTTTAGAACTGGTCGGTCGCCTTATACTAGTCTCCTGTCCGTATGCCCTATTATAGCTAGAGGGGAGCCCCCATACTGGATCCTTATACTATGAGCTACAGTTGTAAGCCACTATGACCCATGGCTATGACCATTCTAACTTAACCCAAAAGAGTATTTTACGCTATTTAGAAGAAGTCCCTTTTTTGAGGTTTAGCCTACTTTGTAAATCCTGACATTGTTTAGGTTGTGTCTCCTTTATTTCTGATAACCTTTGTCCTTAAAAATGACAGCACCATCACAGATAACTGATGGACCCCATTACAGTCAATGGGATCTGTCAGACTCTGTTGGTGTTCATCATTGGTTGAATCTGTTTTTAGCATTTTAGCATTGGTTTATTTCTCTGTTCCTATGACAGAATAGAAAAACAATATGAACACCCCACCTATACAATCAGCCTTAGTTATCCTGGGATTTGCCGATTCCAGCACACTACCTATGCACTTCTGAGAGATTTCAACTCTTTGTCATACATATTTTATGTATTTGCATAATATGTTCCAGACATCATAGACAGGTACAAGTGGCAGGGGGTAGGCCTTGTAAGCAGATTTTTCCTGCCATTGCACACCCCTGCTCAGAGCAGAATGACAAGTATATTAATACCTTTCCCTTCTACTTATATCTATATTAGTATACAGTACTGTAAATTCATGTTAATTTTGGTACGTTACAGTGTTTTACATCGACTCAAATTACAAGACCACATTTACAACTGGTGCTTATCTAAAGCTGGCCGACTAGTATAGGTAACAAGGCAAATGATTTTACAGCTGCTAACAGTTACATCTCAAGTAGGATCGGTACTGACAGATGGGAACAGTAAGCAGTATCTGCGGAGGTACATGCAGTACAATGCAAAGACATACATGTATTATTTCTATAGGTAAAAATGTAATGCCATGGAAAATATCTTCTGTTTAGACCTGATGGGTTTCAATTTCAATAAAAACTGCAACATTTGTTGAGGAAATTATCTTGCACTCTTTTATTTTCTCTCATATTGCTTGAATTAGGACCTATTGTACATGTGGCCTTGTGTGTAAGTAACAGGGAAACTTACAATGCGGGACAAGGAAAGTGATTACATGGCTCTTCTTCAGAACTGGGTTTGGTACTTAAGTCACAGATGGCGTCTGACACCTCTTCATGTGTGATTCTGTTTACACAGCGAAAGATGGGATAACGTGATCCTGGAAGAAAACAGGTAAAACAAACATGGAGTCAAATTTGCTTTGTGACATACAACCTACAGACCTGAAAGGGATTGACCCTTTTTATTTAATATTGCTGCTAGCGGGGCCATAAATATAATAAACTATTTCTCATCTATATTCCAGGCTTTGGTGTCCAGTGGCGGCATCTCCATAACTAATGTAACCAGCAACATCCTATTTGGGTGTGGGGACCACTGCTGCCAATCACAGGCCTCAGCGGTGACCCCTTCGCAAACAGCATGTAACTGCTGTGACGTCCTTTTTGAAGAGGTCACCGCTGAGGCCTGTGACTGACTGCAGCAGTAACCTAGCACAGTCAAGGGACCTCTATGTAGATAAATGTAGCTGTGGCTGCTGGACACTGAGGCCCAGGGAGAGGTGAGCATTGGCTTTTTATATTTATGGCACCAATAGCAGCTGTATTAAATTATAAAAAATGAAACGGACAACCTGTTTAATACAATGTCAGTATTTTTTAGACTAACAAAAGTATTTTTCTGCATATAATGTCACCAAAAAGAAGGAAAATTGGGGGAAAATATCCACTGATCCTACACTAGTTTTCATGCAGAAACACTATAACGTATGTAACCATAATGTCACTTTGTAAGAATCTCCTTTAAAAGATATTACTAGTTTCTTGTACAAATTCAGGATCCATCAATATTATGGCATGAAAAAGTGCTGTGTGCTTTATGTGGTGAAACATAAATATACATATTTTACCTCAGATTTGGAGCTTTTTTTAATCTTTAAGAGAATCAAACTGAGAATGAATATCTTACTCATACTTTTTCTGCCTACTGCCCTTCACCCACCTCACCTTTCCCACAAGAAACTGAGCAGTCAGTTGAGCCCACTTGTTTCCAGTTATGGTCCCGATTTCGTCTCGGTGGCTGTAGAGGGGGCACCTGATTATCTGGTTGAAATGAAGGAGCTCTCCCAGGGATTCTGGAAGGTAAGAATCCTGCTGGCTGTCCAGTGTGCACATCAGTATTGGTTAGGGATTCTTGATTTTCAGTAGGGTTTAAGGTATCTGGTACATCCAACTGGCCATTCAAAGGTTCTCCTAGAAAAAAAAACACATAATTCATGACATCACCCACTAAGAATATACTGTATCACAAGCTATAGAGAGAGAAATGTAAAACTAACACAATTTTGTAAGACTGCTATACCCTAATATTTCTAATATCAGTGAAAGAGCAGCACTTTAGGTATATACCAATATTGCTAAGGATATAAAGTTTCCTGCAAGCATTCTTGAACCCCTGTTAGTTATAGGATAAGACTATAGGCATCAAATCAATTATTGCCATTATCATCAATACATTTATGCCAAATATCATATACGGAACATTTTCTGACTTTAAAAAGTTGCAAATGTCTGTGCAAGAGGGGATGGAGGTAGACTGGCACATTATTTCATATACTTTGGGAATTATTTCATGTACTTTGGGAAAGTGGAGAGCTATGGAAAGTTAATAAACTGTATATTTAATATCCTTTACAAATTATCTCTCAGAACTAACCATATTGAGACTGTGTATTGGCTAGCTTTGACCAAACCATGAAACGATAACCCAGAAGTGGCATTCACTAGAGATAAAAAGTGAAGAATCCAGCATCCACAATAATAAAAATTGAAATTTCTTTATTGTCTTGAAAATTTAAAAAGCATACGTCCAACAGACCAGAGGTGGTCCCCACCCCAACACACCGAGCAACAAGAGTGACGTCAGCTGACGCGTTTCAGCACGTACGTGCCTTAGTCATAGCCTGATCGTCTGCTAAACCCAACCCAACTTAAATAATACCCCCACATATGTGCATAATAACACAGATTGGATAAACATACAAACAAATAAAAACATCAATGAATAAAACATGGAGGAACACACATGGAAAACATGTATATTGCGTATGACACAGAACACATACATTATATAGCAAGTGTATTTCAATAATATATTTGATCACCTAGTTATTGTCCAAAAAACACATATGAACCACCGTCAATCTTACTGCAGACAGTTGCGTTATAAAGGAAACCATGAAGTAAATAAGTGCATAAAAAAAGCATATAAGCACCAACAAGTATACGACCATGAAACCATGAAGACGTAAGTAAGTGCATCAAGAAGCATATAAACACCAACAAGTATGCGACCCATATAGATGAAACTGGAATCCTCAACTATAAAACAACCAAAACCTACCGTTGTTGTCTATAATGAATACCATATATCAAATTCCATGTCCATTAGGATGGCATGTTGGAATATGAACCGAGTACCCTGGTGGATCCGTAGGATCCGTAGTATACACTCACCGGCCACTTTATTAGGTACACCTGTCCAACTGCTCGTTAACACTTAATTTCTAATCAGCCAATCACATGGCGGCAACTCAGTGCATTTAGGCATGTAGACATGGTCAAGACAATCTCCTGCAGTTCAAACCGAGCATCAGTATGGGGAAGAAAGGTGATTTGAGTGCCTTTGAACGTGGCATGGTTGTTGGTGCCAGAAGGGCTGGTCTGAGTATTTCAGAAACTGCTGATCTACTGGGATTTTCGCGCACAACCATCTCTAGGGTTTACAGAGAATGGTCCGAAAAAGAAAAAACATCCAGTGAGCGGCAGTTCTGTGGGCGGAAATGCGTTGTTGATGCCAGAGGTCAGAGGAGAATGGCCAGACTGGTTCGAGCTGATAGAAAGGCAACAGTGACTCAAATAGCCACCCGTTACAACCAAGGTAGCCAGAAGAGCATCTCTGAATGCACAGTACGTCGAACTTTGAGGCAGATGGGCTACAGCAGCAGAAGACCACACCGGGTGCCACTCCTTTCAGCTAAGAACAGGAAACTGAGGCTACAATGTGCACAAGCTCATCGAATTTGGACAATTGAAGATTGGAAAAACGTTGCCTGGTCTGATGAGTCTCGATTTCTGCTGCGACATTCGGATGGTAGGTTCAGAATTTGGCGTCAACAACATGAAAGCATGGATCCATCCTGCCTTGTATCAACGGTTCAGGCTGGTGGTGGTGGTGTCATGGTGTGGGGAATATTTTCTTGGCACTCTTTGGGCCCCTTAGTACCAATTGAGCATCGTTGCAACGCCAAAGCCTACCTGAGTATTGTTGCTGACCATGTCCATCCCTTTATGACCACAATGTACCCAACATCTGATGGCTACTTTCAGCAGGATAATGCGCCATGTCATAAAGCTGGAATCATCTCAGACTGGTTTCTTGAACATGACAATGAGTTCACTGTACTCCAATGGCCTCCACAGTCACCAGATCTCAATCCAATAGAGCATCTTTGGGATGTGGTGGAACGGGAGATTCGCATCATGGATGTGCAGCCGACAAATCTGCGGCAACTGTGTGATGCCATCATGTCAATATGGACCAAAATCTCTGAGGAATGCTTCCAGCACCTTGTTGAATCTATGCCATGAAGAATTGAGGCAGTTCTGAAGGCAAAAGGGGGTCCAACCCGTTACTAGCATGGTGTACCTAATAAATTTTCAAGACAATAAAGAAATTTCAATTTTTATTATCGTGGATGCTGGATTCTTCACTTTTTGTATCAACACTCCGAGTCGACGGGGACTATATCTTCCGTGCACCCGAACCTGCGCATTTCCTGAACCGTGAGTGTGAATTGTACACATAATGCGTTTGGATGTTCTCATTGTATTGGACATGTGTCATCCTATTTGATCCATTGGGACTGTATGATTCCAAGCATTCCAGTGTGTCAATTCCGTGGCAAGATTTGTTAACTGCTATCAGGACATTCTAAGTATACATTTTAAGAAGAATTTTCTGTTTGGGCTGTGTATTCCTTTCCCTAGCCCCTATTGCAATTAATTCACTAGAGATCTCTATGATAACCTAAGTGATTAAGAGGTTAAACACTACGGGGCACGTTTATCAATCCAAGTGCACCAGAAGAAAAATAAAAATACAACAGGCTAGACACTTCTGAAAAAATGTGCCCCAGAATAAGCGAGGTTTAGAAGTGTCTCACTTTACGACACATTTATAAAACATAAAAGGATGAATATGGCCCAGATTTCCTGCGCAAAGTAGGACAATTTTAAAATGTTGTAAAGAATTTTCAACAATTTACTTTGTGCTCCAAAAATTCCTGTTGTGGACCAAATATTTGTCTCCTCAATAACTGAGAGATGATTTGTGTCTGCTTATGTTATGCCAAGAATTGTAGGATCTTTAATGCACGTACCAAATATTTGTTCCTTGTACCCTGCAAGTTAAGATTTTTGTCTACTCATTTTGTCTACATGTTTTGCAGCAAATATTTGTTTCATGGTGAGACAGAATTTTGGAGCTTCTAAAAACACTCCATATTTATGAAGGTCTGTACAACAGATTCATAAATGTGTCCAAAACTACAAAGGGGGTTCAAAGTTTAAGACTGACAGTATTGATAAATGTGCCACTATGTGTATGAACATAAATATGAGTGGTTCCACAAATCATGGGACTTCAGAAGACTGCCCATTTGAGCTAGACCCCTGAGAGAAACTATTGAATTGCTGATTAATTCTTTTTGATATCTTAAACTGACCTGTAATCTTTCATTTAGTTTGTTTTGTCTTCAGTATTTTAGTTGTTACTTTTATATATTTTGCATTACGAAAAATTCAATAAAATAATAGACCGCAGTGTATAGGTTTTATTCAGTATCTACAGATGTTGAAATTGTACATTCATTTTAAGTCTGTAGTAATGAAGTGAAAAAGTGGAAACTTTTAAAATGGTCATACCTACGATGAGTTAAAAGTCATACCATACATGTCAAAAATATCGTCCATGAGTAAACTACAACAGCACAAAATCTACCAATGATCCCGCCAGGAACAACATCTGCAAGGAGTTTGTATGCAAAAAGACATACTGACAGAAAAAAAAACGTACATCGTGATCCCTATATGGGGCTCACTAGCTACATAAAAAATAAAATAAAAAATCTACCAAGGATCCATAATTAGGGTTGAGCGATCGTGTTCGGAAAAAATCGGATTCCGATCAGCGATCGAGAAAATTTCACGATCGCGATCGGAATTCCGAACACAATCTTTTTAGGTGGGATCGAGATCGGTAGTATTTCCCACAATGCCTTCACACTGAGTATATAGTGTATACTCAGTGTGAAGGCTCCGCTGCGGTTCCATAGGAATGAATGGAAGCAGTCGGCACACAGCCTTAATCCTCTGTGCGCCGGCTGCCTCCATTCATTCTAATAGGAGACTAAAGTAGCATCTCTAGTAGCTACTTACCTCCAGAGATGGCTGCTCCGCTGCTGTTCGCCTCGCTGCCGCTCCAGCTGCAGTCTTCTTCGCCTCGCTGCCCCCTCCCTGCCAGGTTAGGAGAGTGTGGGCGGGTACAGGGCAGGGAGACGTGACGTCTCCCCTCCCAGTACCCGCCCACACTCTCCTAACCCGCCCACACTCTCCTAACCTGGCAGGGAGGGGGCAGTGAAGGGAGAAGAAGACTGCAGCTGGAGCAGCAGCGAGGCGAACAGCAGCGAAGCAGCCATCTCTGGAGGTAAGTGGACACCAGGGGGGACTAAGTAGCCAGAGGATTAAAAAAAAAATCCTCTGGCTACTTAGTGATTCACTACACAGCGTGGATTCTAACAATTCTTAGATTCCATGCTGTTGAATAGGATTGCTTTTAAAATCCGATCTCCGATTAATAAAAAAAATCCCATTGACTTGCATTGGGATCGGAATTGGGATCGAGATCGGGTTCGAATGAAAAATGATCGGAAATCGGATTTTAAAATCGATCCTGAAAAGTCAGGATCGGCTCAACCCTATCCATAATACAACGTGAAACAGGAGCATTTAATTCATAGCTACTAAATTTCAAAAAAAGTAACCATTGAATTTAATATATGAAGAAAATCACTTGCAAGCTACATAGGGGTAACAACCAAAGAGCACAATTACAGGTTTGCATTGATGTATGTGAAATTGACAATACCTGGTCTCCGCTGAGCTGGCAGTTGAGGACTAATAGTATTTGCAAATGGAATGACATATTCATAATGGATGCCAGGGTTAGGTTGCTGGTGAATCATCTAGAAACATTAAAACAAGTAATGGATGTTTAATGTGCTGCATTTACATTATTTCTCTTTCCATGCAATTATATATGACTGTATTCGGTCATTACAAAAGTAATGATGTAAAACCTGTAATTCCAAAAAATATAAAGCATTTCAATCCATTTCATAGCCGCACTACATAATTGGATCTGTTGCTTGCATCACACCAGGTAAAAGGTGCAATCTTAAGTATTGTGGCATCTGGAGAGATTGACATGACCCTTCCTCCATAAGGAAGCAAATACAAAAAGAGATTACCTAGCAGGATTATGCTGAAGTCATAGTGGCATATTAATATTTACAATTATATAACTGTTGTAATTAATAAACATAGCAAAGTGGTCTCTATAGAAAATTAACATTCTGAAAATAGCCTGGATCACAAGGAAATCCTCGGCCAAATTACACCCCTTCATATTCATAAAGAAACTGTGATATATATTATACACCCCACCTAACTTCTAGTTTACTCACTTTAAAAAAATACATATTTACCCGTATCCCTTGGGTGGTAATGTGACTGTCCCAGGTACATTTTCTGATTTTACGGTGACGATCTGTTTCCATAAATGGAACATCACCAATACTCCCCCTTTCCACCGAGCCCATCATACTTACCTGTCTTCATGTCCTATTCTTCTGATAGACATGAAGTGCCACTTCTTACAGGAGGTGGAGCACCTGCACAATAGAGCACTCCAGGTCTATTGCTCAAATGCCGGCAGACAAAAATAGGAGAAGCAGCGGGCCTCCCACGCATGCACAATACAATGGCTCTATTGCACAGATGCGGGTTGAAGTCAAGCAAAGAGGAGATACCGGGACAGAAGAAAGTGATCTCCAGGACACAGAAGACAGCTAAGTATGAGGTGGGGAGGGGGTTGGGGGATTGAGTTAGTTAGGTAGGTACGGCTAGTGACCACAGGCTAGCTAGTGTGGGATACAGTGGATGGCCATACACAGTGTCTGCACCCAAAAGTAGGTTTATAATTGCAGCAGGGAGCATCGCCTATGGGAACAGGAGTGAAGTCCACTGGCTCCAGGTCACTGAAGTTACATACCAAAGTGTGATTTATCCTGTGTGTTGATCACATTTGAAGAAAAACAACTTTGAATTTTTATTCAAATGAGACAGTTGTTTCACGGGTCGATGGCCTTCAACTCTCTAGACCACTGCTCTTTTATTCAACCTCCTACCATCTTCTGTCAGCACCACCCTGTGCAAGGGCATTTGCTCCTCCCACTGCTATGACTTGAGCAGGATGAGCATTGCCCCCCAAGAGCTGAAGGCCCACTCCCGGTGACCAAGTGCCTAATTTGCACAAGACTCTGTTTGGCTTCCACCTTTTCTTAAATATTAATCTCCAAGGAGGCCTTTTTTTTACTAAATCCTGAGGATATGTTATGAATACGTAAAGAATAAGCACATAAAAGTACCTGGAATCCATCACATCAAGTACACTTTAAATAGAGGAAAATAATCAGCCGTCAAACAATATTGTACCGCATGAACACACTACATTAAAATTGTACCCTTGTCCGCAACCAAATATTTATGAACAACTGTACACTTTGGATCATTACAAAGATTTACAAAGTGTGCATAAACAGACCATAACATAGATTTGTGCATATTTCATCGCCGACTCACCAAATGTTTTTATGTTAATGAACAACAAATTTATCATGTTAACGCAGCCAGATCTACAAGACTATAACTCCTGAAAAATGAAGAATGGCAATGTCTTGTAAAAAGTCATACCGAACACTTCTTGGAACATGATAGTGTTTATGGTGGCTGCGATGGTTGTTTTACAGAATGGATCAACACTGCCAAGTTCACAATATTAATAATGTCGGCCGCTTTGTCAAGTCCTAAGTATTTCTGGAAGACCTGCGACCATTCAGCAGGAGTTCCTTAGTTACTTTACACAATGGTGTCAAATAGCATTGATGGATCTGTTTGGAAAATGAAAAGGTAGTATCATTTTCCTTCCAGAAATAAGATCTGACTGGGAAAGCAATAGGGGTGGACAGCGCTGAAGAATTTGTTGAATAACCATTTCACTTACTTGGAAGACATATATTATATTTTGTCAAAAAGTGTAAGGAAAGCAATCAATCTTTTCTTAGGTAAGCGTTACATGGATTATTTCCTCACTAGATTTATAATTAAATTCTTTATTTAATTTCCAACAAAGATTTATAATATTGCCGAGTCCAGTTAAAAAACATATGTAAACCATAATTTAACTTTTTAAATATTTATCTTCTCACCCCACCTCCTACCTCTATTTCACCTGCAGAGTTTCTTAGTCACAATACTTGGAAATTTCAAGTTATTAACCCTTAACAATAGTTGAATGTAACAGCAGGGGAGTCGTTTCCATGGAGGTAAATTAGGCAACTGCCATGGTGCCAGTGGTAGAAGGGGTACCCAGCCCTGATCTCCTTCTCCTGGCAATACAGTACAAAGGTTTTCCCCTACCCTCCATTGCAGCTTTTATTGCATTCTATAATAGCTGTATAAATTCATATGCACTGAGTTCTATCTAGAATCAGTCCCATGCACCCCTGAGAAAGCCAGCAATGGCAAAACATGTTGGGGGACCTGCATGCTATAACTTTTTAATACAGAATTTCCTAACCTAGCATTAGAAATGAGACACAGATAGGAAGCTATAGTTAGTAATGATATGAATTTTCCATGAGATTTAGAGTATTACCAATAAAGTGGAATATATAGACTGATATATACTGATTATACTGATGGTCATGTGATGAGCACACAGGTGCACAGCTGATTACCAGGCAGATGTCTGATTATTGTGCTGTGACTATAAGGAGCGGCACCTGTGCGCTCATCACATGACCATGGACCGGAAATCACATGACCAGGGTCAGACTTTTATCCACTAGAAGTAACAGAATGAGTGACAGCAAGCTAAAATCTAGAAAACCGCAAGGAATTGATACAGAAACCATATTGGAAAATTGTATATCTTTTTATTGTACATTTGTTTGTCAATATTGATCTGAAAGTGGCCAACCCCTTTAACATTCTAAATTCTGCAATAGGGCCCTCTGAATTCTGCATATGTCACTACAAAACTTAAAGGTAAAGGAAAATTATTCATATCAATGACTTCACACTAGTTGACAACGTTAAATGCCAACTTCAGTATCAGTGGACAAGATGGTATCCCTAATGGGGAGTTTTATCAGCTAAGTACCGTATATACTCGAGTATAAGTCGAACTTTTCAGCACAGTTTTTATGCTGAAAAAAAAAAAACCTCTTGGCTTATACTCGAGTCACGCAGCACAGGACTGCAAGGACCTGCATAAATTAAGTGAAGGAGGAGTGTCCTTCAGTGGTTGCTACAGTAATAATAATAAAGTAGTAATAGTAAAAATATCTTTATGGCTAAGACATAAAGGATCGCAGCGGTAACGCATTGCTTTCATTGAAACAAAAAGGCATCAAAATAGCCACATGCGAATCTTAAAAAAATAGCTCCACACGTATATTTAAAGTATAGCAGCTACTTTATTTGATCAGTCTTAGGGTGCATTCACACTAAGTATACGCTAAGTTCTTTCTGAATGTAAAACACGTTCAGAATGAGCGCGTACAAAGCAGATCCCATTCATTTCTATGGGAGCCGGAATATGTGCGCTCCCCATAGAAATGAATGGGCTGTTTTTTCCCTATTGCTTTTGGGGAATCTGCAGCAAGATAGCACATATTGCTAGCGGGAAAAAAGCGAGTGGCTCCTATTGAATTGAATGGGAGCCTTTTTTGCAGGCGGATTTTGTGGTGAATTCCGTGTCAAAATCCGCCTGCAAAAAAACTCCATGTGAACATACCCTTGCAGTCTTTATTTACCTGACCTGCTCAATAACATCACATTGACAACAGGTGACTGCTGCAGCCAATCACAGACCTCTACACAACACTGCAGCTATCATGTGACATTATCTTTGCGGTCAGGTAAACAAGTACCAGCAGGGAGTACAGGAGAAGGATATCTAATATGTGTTCATTTAGGGGTGTTCATGAATATTCATGAGCAGTCTTTCATTATACAAGGATCATTATACTATACTGAAATAAAACAATAAATAATAAATAAAATAAATAGAATAAAAGAGTATTTTGGTCACAAACCTCAATGCTGAAGAGATATTAGCCAATCTTAGAGTAAGCTGAGCTTTCTGTGGCTTTACAAATGACGACCGATAAGAATACTTTCTTGGCTTCAATATAATCATAAACTCCTTTAAATTCTTTCAGTTATCCTTATTCTGACTATGAGCAATGGGTTCGGCAGAGAAAGCTGAAACGTTGATATTGTACTTACATAAACATCCAGTACTTCATTTGTTGGTCCCTCTGCTAGAAATGATTCTCCTGCAGTGCTTGAGATTTCATTTGGTCGCTTATATGTGAACATTGTTCCTCCACCTTCATATTTCCCAGGTCTGTCAATTGCCCAATTTCCATTGATGATTGATCTGCCAGATCGACTGCGGAGAGCTAGAAGACAAATAGATATTACACTGTAAGATAAGATAAGATAATCCTTTAATAGTCCCACCATGGCTGAAATTTCAGTGTGCTACAGCAGCATATTAATACAGATACAGGATAATAAACTAATATATTACAGAAGAAGACACACATAAGCTCAGAATAGCAAATAAGAGAAAAATACTAGGAATCATAGCAGCTAAAGAAAAAAAGAAAAGGAAGACTTCCAGATCATTTAGTTCTCTGTGCGGACTGCTCTTCGTTTGGCCTGATGTAGATTATATAGCCTGACCATGGTTGGGAGGAAGAACCTCTGATAGCGTTCCTTCTCACACTTGGGGTGAAGCAGTCGGTCACTGACAGTACTGCCCAGTGCTGTCACTGTCTCATACATGAGATGGGATTTGTCCTCCAGCATGGAGCTCACCACAAACAGTGTCCTTCTGTCACCCACCACCTGTACTGAGTCTAGGGGGCTCCCCAAGACAGAGCTGGCCCTTCTGATCAGCCTGTCAAGTCTATTTCTGTCCCTGGTTGATATACTTCTCCCCCAACAGGCCACACCGAAGAAGATGGCTGAAGCAACCACAGAGTTGAAAAAGGCCCTAAGAAGTGGCCCCTGGACTCCGAAGACCGTCAGCCTCCTGAGCAGGTAGGGCCTGCTGTGACCCTTTCTGTGAAGCACATCCAGGTGATCAGCTCCAGTCTTTTTTATGATTGAGGAGCACACCTAGGTACATATAGGTCTTGACTATCGCAATGCCTGTGCCTTGGATCTCCACCGAAATCGGAGCACTTCTCTGCTTACTAAAGTCCACCACCATCATCTTGGTCTTCCCAGCATTAATCCTGAGGTGGTTCCGCTGGCACCAGTCCACAAAATTTCGACTTAAGTATCTGTACTCCCTGTCGTTACTGTCAGTGATGAGGCCTACTATTGCAGAGTCATCAGAGTATTTTTGTAAGTGTCTTTTGTATGATGCATTAAACTAGAACTCGCCCATAAGCCTTTTTATAAATTACATTAGTAATGTCCATAAAAATGTTAGCAATGTTGAAAGATAAAACAAACAAGAAGAACTAATTCGAAGCATGAACAATACAAGAGTAAAACATATTATGAAGTAAAATTTTATATTTTGCAGAGATAAATTTCAGTGGTCTACTGCCAGAGTCTTCCAATGTCACAGGTTAAAATGGGCAATAAAACTGTTATGTTGGTCCATCTGTTCCCATCCCCGTAATACAGATGGCTGTGACTGTCATACTATAACTTGTATATGGACTTCTCCTTGGCAGTCTTGCAGTTTGTCTAATCATTCTCAATGCCAACAAGATAAACTGATATAATAGCATGACTATTTAAAGAGAACCTTTCACCACCTCCTGATTTCTTCACAGTTGGAATCTTTTCTGTAGCTCTCAATGTTCCAGATTAAAGGGATTCTATAATTGGTAAATGATGTTTTGAAGTAATAGCACATTGAAATAGCCTTTAAAATGGCTATTGTACTCCTACCTCTCAGTCTCTTGTGCTCCACGCTGCTTCTGTAAAAAAGTATTTCTTCTGATATGCAAATTATGTTCAGGGAACACAGTCGGCGTTCCTCCTGTGCTCCACGTGGTTCAAGTCTTGTAACAGATCACTGCAAAATGGCCGACGGAGCATGCGCAGTCTGCCCTGTCTGAACCTGAAGTGGCAGAGCCGACTGCGCATGCACAATGCTCGAAATGCGGAAAAGATGCAGGAAGGAGAGAACAGGAGGCACTACAGGCGAGCAGTTGATGATGCTGGTGTGCTCAGAGAACAGAAGGAACACCCCCTGTGCTCCTTGAGCATAATTTGCATATCAGAAGAAGTGTTTTTTTTACAGTGAGGAGCACAAGAGAATGAGAGGCATTAGTAGAATAGCCTCTTTTTAGGCTATTCCAAAGTCCCATTAGGTCAAAACATCATTTTCTAATGATAGAATCCCTTTAAGTGCTGTTCTGGTGCCTAACATGCTATTTAGGTTCACAGTCAGGATGGCGGGGTCAACCACCTGGTACTGCAGAGTCTAATTAGCATATCAGGCACCAAAACAGTATTTATTGCTTGAGAATGGTGGGAGCTAGAGAAAAAATCCCAAAAGAGCTGAAATTAGCAGATTGGTGCTTATTAACAGATGCTAAGAACTGGTGTTGGTGGATGTGGTGAAAGGTCCTAATATTTTCTTATACAGTATGCCCTTAGGGGTTTGTGACCAGTGTTGTCACCCAGTAACTGATACTATGTTGCAAGGAGATGTGTGACAAGTGAAGAATATCATGTTTTATGAGAAAAAAAATACTAATCTTTGTCTCTTCGATTTAATATTATCATTCTAAACTACAAATTATTATTATTATTTTTTTTATATACTTTAAATCAATCTTACTAAATAAAGGAAGATCACATCTAGGTCTCAAATCATCCCTATATAGGAATGATCTAGTTCATCAGTATAGTCTTTGACTCCCTGATTCTTTTATGAAAATTAGAGATGAGTGAATTGAAGCTGACGAAGTGGAATTCAATAAAATTTCAGGAAATATTAGTTTTGCATTGAATCCAGATTTCCGCATGCTTTGTGGTAACAAATCACATTTTTTCCTAAAATGGCTGCTGCACATGTTAGGACATGGGACAAGGAACTCTGGGAACGCGGGATCACCCACAATGCCATGCATGCAGCCAATTAGCAGCCAGATAGCCCTGTGATGTCACAGTCCTATAAATACCCTGCGCCATCTTGGATTCAGGCATTTTCCAGTGTACTTAGTGCAGGGAGAAACGTCAGCAGGCACTAGAGAAAGTGGCAGAAAAGACTTGAAAACTGATTTTTGTTCCATCAAAGTTCAGGGAAAGCACATTAGAAGTGTAGGGGAAGGATAGGGAGTAGAGATGAGCGAACACTAAAATGTTCGAGGTTCGAAATCCGATTCGAACAGCCGCACACTGTTCGACTGTTCCAACGGGTTTCGAACCCCATTATAGTCTATGGGGGAAATGCTCGTTTCAGGGATACGCAACTTTCGATCAAATTCTACTTACCAAGTCCATGAGTGAGGGTCGGGCTGGATTCTTCTCCCTGCGCAGTGTCCCCGCGTCCTCTTCCGGCCTTGAACTCACTCTGCTAGGCATCAGGCCTGGGCAAAGCCGACTGCAAATGCCCGCACTACAAGCGGACATGTGCAGTCGGCTCTGCCCAGGCCCGATGCCTGGCAGAGTGAATTCAGAGCCGGAAGAGGATGCAGGACGCTGCGCAGGGAGAAAGGTAAGAGAAGAACCAGCGTTGATTGGCAATGTATAGCATTCTGCCAATCAACGCTGGTTCTGCATCGAATCTTAACTTCGAACAGCTAGCAGTACTCGATCGAGTACTACTCATTTATCTCTAATAGGGAGCAATTTATATAGAGTATTGAGGCAGAACAGGATTTATTTGAGGTGTTTGCAGCCTGGGTAATAGGAACAATCCAACTACAGCCTGCGGCACTGACTGCCATTATACTGCTGCTCATTGCAGGTTTGCAACAGACCAGACCTGTGTAATTCAAATTTTTGGGGTCTTATTAGTCCTCGTGCAGTGCAGTTATATGTCGTTATGCCTTTTCCAGGCGTGTATTACATTATCACAGTATTGTTCCACTACCATGTGTGTTACTGCAAGGCACAGTGTTC
This sequence comes from Leptodactylus fuscus, assembly GCF_031893055.1. NCBI lineage: Eukaryota > Metazoa > Chordata > Amphibia > Anura > Leptodactylidae > Leptodactylus > Leptodactylus fuscus. The sequence continues at coordinate 83,177,534 of NC_134269.1, forward strand.
TACACCACTATACAGGCTCTCTGCAGCCGGGAAATAGCTGTTTTTTAACGTGTTTCACAGCAAATTAATTCGGATTGAAACAAACATCACTAGAGTTATATAAGAGCTGCTAATCTGTGTGTGTATTACTGGCCGCTAGATATATATATATATATATATATATATATATATATAAATATATATATATATATATATATATATATATATATATATCCTTTAATCATATTCCATGAAATCTACACTAGACATACTATTATTCACACATCTAGCAAACACTCCATACCCTGTTTAAAGCTTGTAGTTGATATGTATTTGTTAAACCGCGATTCTCATATGCAGTAATTGTGCTGTGACAGTCCTGCATTCTCAGCCCCGGTAATGTGATTTTTATGTAACTCTTTCACATCATTTTCGGCCAGCAATTGGAGCATTTATTGTATCAGCTGAACAACTGAACATTTACACAGTGAATGTAGGAGACAAGTAGAGTATCTGCGGATAGTTCACGAGGGAACTTTAGAATGATGTCTGGATAATTTGCGATCTTATCATGATAGCATAAAATAGCAAGAAACCAGAGTATGTGGGAAAGAGCACTGCGCCTATTTTACTGACACCGCCATTCTATAGAGATGGACAGCTGAAAAGTATGGGATTTCATTTCACATTTCAGGCACTTGTTTCTACAACTCAATAAACTATATCCTTCCCAGCGACACTGCACATTTGTTTATAATCTATTTATATTATGCTCTTAGTAAAAAAAAAAAAAAAATAGGAAAGTCTTCTGAAAACAATCTTTGTCCATGTATCATATTAGGGTATATAAATATCAAAAGGAGGATCTCACACTCAGGATCTCTTCTCCATGAGTCACAGAAAGTTACCTTGAGTAACATAGTCATCTTTGTATTAGGCTCCTTTAACACTGTGTTATACGGTATTCATTAGACATATAAATGGTGTGACGATTTCCCAAATGATATTTCCACTTGTATATTTTTTGTTTTACATGTATCTGGATGGAATAGCACAGCACCATGGGCCATTCAATACAGCAGTACAACATGTATACCAATATACCCAATATTAGCCTAAAAGAGCACTCCTTTAGCCTCTATCAGGTTAATGGAGGTCTATGATTATGCCACTTATATGTGCAGTGAGCTTTCCATAAGCCTACTGCAAAACACAATGTGAATGACTTACTTAGCCAGAAATTCTAATGAATGGCTGCTATGTTGCGCTATGCAACATCATAGACATAGACATTTCAAAGACAAAAATATGAAAACACCGAGCAAACCGTAGTGTAGTATCCAAAGGATATTGTTTCAGGAGAAAGAAAAAAGGCTCACCGTGAAGAGTTGTGAATCTAAGTCACAACTCTGTATTCACAGTAGATCTATATATATAAAACCGGAGGGCTCCTCCTTTGGGGTACAGCTGCAACGTTCCTTACGCCTCTTGGGTGTATATGACAATGAATGTGGAAAGGACCAACCACTCGGATTCAATGAAAAAATCTTATGTGAAAGAAACTGAACTCCCCTTAGTATATTGAATGGTAACGGCTTTATTAATAAGAAACTTCGCCCTTCCTCAGGTGCAATAGTTTCTTTGCCACTGAGCATAACCTGTCATGCCGAGTCTGGCCGTGAGTGTTTTATGCTCTCCGCGGCGAAACCGTTTTTTTTTAAACCGGACACAAAGTCCTGCATGTCCGACTCTGTGTCCAGTTAAAAAAAAATGGTTTCACCATGAAGAGCATAAAACGTTCACAGGCGCTAATGGCCGGACACTTTTCAAACCCATTCAAATGAATGGGTTTGAAAAATGCCTGCAGGTCTCCTTTTGCTGCCCAGTTTCGGGCAGGAAACGGAAATCTGAAAGTGGAGACCCCTGGCGCAGATGTGAACGAGCCCTTAGATTAAACTCCTGGCTTCAGAGATTGCCCTCTGCTGTGAATGCATTATTGTGTTACTTTGCCCACTGGAAGGTTCTCTAGTACTTTGATGAGCATTGGCTAATCTAACCTTACATGCAGATATATACAAGAAACAAGAAGTGTAGGGGGCCATACGGTGGCTCAGTGGTTAGCACTGCAGCCGTGCAGCACTGGAGTCCTTGGTTCGAATCCTGCCAAGTTCAAAAAAACCATCTGCAAGGAGTTTGTATGTTCTCCCTGTGTTTGCATTTATTCCCATCCCATACTTCAAAGACATAGTTATAGCTTAAAATATACAATGGAGCTCACAATCTACATAAAAAAGTGTAGTTCTGACTTCCTCCATGTTGCTCCAGATACCCCATTAATGAGTTTTTGGTTCTAACCATTTGGCCAACAGGTAATCCTGTGTTCTTAATGGAGAGCAAACTGTTGCCAGACCGTCTTATCTTTCCTGGGAACACAGAATCAAGCATATTGAAATCTATTATGCCTTATTCTTCATTCCTCCAACATCATCTGTCAGGGAAATATACAGGTTCAGACAACCTGCATCTAATACATATCTCACAACACCTTATGTAGAAGAACAGGAAACATATATTGGGACACATTCATAATTAATGTGCGCTGCTTTTTTGGCATAAAACAGCGGAAAAGCATGGTTTTGAGACTGCCCATTTTAGGCCTTTAGGTGTAAAGGACAACAAAAATTTACGCCAGTTGTAAGCTGGCATAGATTTCTGCCTTGGCATGGTATCAATGGAGGACGTGTTTGCCTGATTTGCAACAAGGCCTGTGTCCTGTCAATTATCAAATTCTTCACCAACACAACCCTGTGAATACGCTCCATTTTTAATGTGTTTATTTTTATTTTGCCTTTCAGATCACATGTAATTAAGATTTTAGATTTTTCTCTAACATACATCAAGTAATTACCAATATAATGTTACATTAAAAGGGTTTTGAGCAGATGCAGGTATGTGGTAATTATATTAACTGTTACAGATTTATCAAAGCTTGGTATTATACAATTAGTGATAAATTATTTACTGCTGAATGTATTTCACCGCAAAGTGACACTTGCCCCAGGTGCCGGTATAAGGGCAGAATGCCAGGCACAGAGCACCTGCAGCATCTGGTAAGAGTGGTAGAAGTACACTGCATATTATTATACCTTCACTCCTCTTTCATGTGTTACCGTAACTGATGTTTAATTAGGCAAATGAAGACTGGAACGCAGGCAACAAGTACATTAGAGACTTCCTTAATCTCTCATGTAGTTACTGAAAGCACACTTCTCACAATGTGATTATGTAAATAGCAATTGAACCAAAAACAGCTTTAGAAAATCAGAATTATGGAACCTATATAATACATAGGATATGTATTTATTTTCCATATTTAAGAGTCACAGAGGATGTCAATGTAAGTATAAATATACAAAAATCATTGTTTAGCCCACATAGTATATCCACAATTATGTATTGCTTATTAGGTACACTTTTCTTGGTTACAATATTTCATAATGTGTCTAGCCTCTGTTGCCCAAGATAGGAGAATGTTAAAATAAACAGAACATACAATATATACTTATTGGTGTTTTGATATCCTAATGGAAAGTAATAAAAATAGGAAAGTCCAGTCACATACAGATGTCACCACCCTTAGTTTTGCTCCAATTTGGTTAAGAAGTCCAATTTCTGGAGGAAGAAGCAAATTCATATGACATGGACCAATATAGCATAAACATCTCATGACAAAATATTGCATGTGTTGCCACAATTTAGAATATGTTGATCAAGATTAAAGGTAACTCAGTTGTATCCAGCAGCTTCTTAAATTCTTCTACCTGCCTGAACTATACACAACTGATGGAAAAATTGGTCATTGCTGGAGAATTAAATGTGGCACACAACTTCCTCGGTGACAACTTTTGGGGTAAATTTTGTCATAAATTTCCTTCTAGTTAGTGATAAAAAAAAAATATGGAAAAAAAAACTAGTGATGAAAGTGTATAAAGGAAAGGCTGAACATATGTGAAGTAGCCATTTTAGGATTTGTTGGCCACACGTAATGTGTGAAACCTCTCCCAATTATCATGATCACTTTCAGGCTATGGCCCCACGTTAAGGAAACGCAGCATTTCTTGTTGTAGATTTAGCTGCAGTTTTTGAGCGAACACCAACAATAACTACAAAAGGAATGGGAAATATATAGGAAGTTCTTATACTTCTACCTTCTGCTTAATCCACTCCTAATTTGGCTCAAAAAACCACAGCAAATTCTGCAGCAAAAAAAAGCTGCACACCCATAAACCCTATAGATCCGCAGCATGTGAACAAGATCTTTCACCATTTACCAAGCCCAACATCATACATTGTACAGAGTCTGTTCTTGGTATTGCAGCTCAGCCCAATTCATTAGAATAGGACGAGCTGTAGTATGGTCATGTGACCTATGAATATGATGTCCATGGCCTGAGAAGAAGTGGAGCTCACCCATGTGTCGCAAGATCTAGTAAACAGCTAGGTTTTGGACTTTATTTATTTTATGCTGATGATCTATTCTAAGGATATGTTGTCATATTCAAAGCACCAGAAAACCTTTAGGACTAGTATTATCATAGTACCAGCATTCTGCAGATGCAAAAAACATACCTTCGACGCTGTGGGTGTTCACCACCATGTTGGCAAGGTAAAGTCAATTTCATAAAGTCACCATCATTACTGGATCAATGTGGAATATAACTTTAAAGACAAGCAGTTAAATGTGAATGAGGAATGAATCACTCGATTCAGTAGTAAAATTCCTACATAAGTGACTGTTGAATGAAAAGCCAAGGCCAGAAGCTTTAAGAAGGTTCACATTGTAAAGCCAAAATTGTGCCTATTTACCCAGGTACTGAAACCATTTCTTATATTATAGTTTAATTTCAAAATGAGGTGTTTAATTAGAGAGGAAAATTAAAATTAATGTGGTAAGAATTTGGACTGTGCGCCCAGGAGGTCTTAGGATCAAGGAGTTCATTCAGTGCAACTTCCTAGAAATTGCAGAAATAAAACTTATTACTGAACTCAATTATATTTATGGTAAAATGAATTATGCATTCAATAAAATCTCCACATGTATATTCTTTAATAGCCGACCTCCGAAGGCCTAGAAATATGTTAACATGTCAGGTTTCTGACAAAATAACAGAAGAACTAATCTGGATGTATTTCTATCAATGAGAACAATTGAATTGAACAGTTGATAAATCCTGCAATGTACTATAAGTAGCAATAGAGTCATTAAAATTCACGCAGGTTGCTTGAATGTAAAGTATATGAATAATGCTTGTTCTTTATAAAACGTCTTATAAAGTCAATTTTGTATAGACTTCGGTATATAATAACAAGAGCATGTTATAGTCTAGAAACACTGTGGTTGGTCAAGATGGGCATCAGGCATTTACTCAACACTAAGGGGGCGTTCACACTACCGATGGTGTCCGTTCACCAGTGTCCGTGGCTATTGTCCGTACAAGATTTTAGCAACGGACACCAGATTTTCCCCTTAAAAAAATTTCTAGTATCATGGCTGAACCATGTATAATAGCCAGAAATGGATGAAATGTATTAATGTAAAACAATATGCAGTTGTGTCCACTCTACTGTTAATGGCCAGCAAAAGGCGAACAGCATGGTTGTAGCTCTACATGAACAGTAGTTACGAATAGATAACATATGGTGAGCACTAATAGGACTAAAATAACTCTTCACATGTAAGTAGTTACTTAGTGATCGACCTCGGAGCGTGATTCTTGCTATTTGTGCCTGATGGTCATGTGATTTTTCTGTAATTGACCCAGGTTTATTTTTCTAATATGTTTTCTGCCTATTCCAACCTCTGGCTTGTGACCCTATCACTGAATATTGATTACCAGTCCTGACTGTTTGCCTGTTTACCATCCTGAACCTGTTTGACTATGAATACTGGACATCTGTAGCCTGACCACTTATTGGAGGCTAACCTGGGAGCCATGACCTAGGGATCTTTGTATAAGAGTTAAAAGACAAAGACAGGGGATCCCTTATACTCTGCACTCAGGTTATCCTGATCTAATGCTAAAGTAGCAGTCTCAATTAATTATTGTCTCAGATTGCGTATTACTCCTACAAGTACTACTCCTACCTCACCTAGACTATATTGTGTCATTTCAGTCTGTTCCTGCTACTCTGATCTACTCCATGTCACTACTTCTGAGATATCACCTAACTTCTGATTACTCTAGCGTGGGACCAGCATCCAGGTAAAGCACGCTTGTGGGCTAGCTGTCTTCACGGAGCATTGCTGTTGGAAATGGGGGAACAGCTTAAGGCTAAGGCCCCACTATGTGAGCTGCAGCCAAAAAGTGTTATAGAAAAAACACAGTGATAACGCATTGCAGTTTTTTTCTGCAGCGCTGTTCACAGAAAGTCTATTACTACTATACCTATTTGGAAAACACCATAGTTTCCGTAGGTATAATTGACATGCTGCGATTTACAAAAACGCAACGGTTTATGAAAATGTGTCCACTGCAGGTATTTTTCTGCAATGTGTGAATGGGATTAGACAGAATCCCATCCACCAGATAATGTAAAACGCAGATTCTCATTATAAAATATAATAAAATAACATTTATTTGCTGAAAATAGAATAGTTCTATTAGGTCACATGGACATCATAGGGGGTGGTCTCCTGCATAGGACCCTTTTTCATGATGCAGAACAAGGACTGCTCTCTAAATGGCTGGTATGTATTACTGCAATTTTTCTGCTGTGGGGTAATTGTCTAGCTTGCCATGAATTCTTCCAGCAGATATATGTATATACGTGTTGATGGGGTGGCTTTTACATTATTTTTAGTAATCCCTGCGCCCAACCCCACACCGCACTGTCACTCGGAAACTGCATGTACTGACTATTGTTTAGCTGCTGGGTTATACTAAAGCTTTGTATGTGGTTGAAATCGGTCTGTAACTAATAAGAGTAATTCACTGCATGTAATAAATAACTCTTACAACATGAATGATATCTGCCTTTAGAAAAATACATACAAGTCTTTACAATTTGTTTCAGAGATGAACAGCAAATGCTAGCGCTCTGTATCTCTGAGGGCAATAAAACCACAGCATCTCTCCTTCATGTATGATACCATATGCCAAGATGTCTTGCAGGAGCAGCGAGGCTGATATGAGGCAATTAAACTGTTCAAGGAAAAAAGAGATGGCTGAAGTTAAGGAGAGAATGCTTGCGGCTTCTGAGCTGCAGCTTGAGAATACGGGTTTACAAGATAAATGTAACTTTGTACTGTGTTTTTCATGGCAGACATGTTTCATTCTTTTGACATTTTTCATTCCAATAGAGACTGACATCATAGACATAAATCTTTGTCTTAAGCTTAAAATAATATTCATTACATTCATATCCTCTCCAACACTTGGTATCGGTTATTGGAAACTATATTAGCAACATTTATTCAGTGAGTTTTAATTGGGCTCGTGGGTAACAGCAGTTAAAGGGAACTTCATGGGCAACAAGAGAACAGACAACCACAACTGAAGAGAACATTACATTCATTACACAGTCATCGTAACCCTGCCTTATACTGAAATAGACATGAAAGAAGTCATCAAGACCATACCATGTGCATAATAAGTCAGATAATCTTTTATTTTCTGGTGCTATACCATAAGTCATACTCAAAGCTAAGACCAGAAAGATACCTATGGTGAATAATAGGTAATTGTTAGCAACTAAAATTGTAAAGCATTCCCTTCAGTTACCCTGACTTCTCTATTAATAAATACTTACATTCCCCATAAAATAATTCTGGATCATCTTTTCTTAGAATGCTACATGGATATGTTCCTGAATACTGTCAGGATCGTTTCACATTGCTTAGTTTGGACCAGGAAAAAATGGTCATGTATTGTCTTGACATACTGAGTTTAGTTCAGATGAGCTACATTCAATCATATGAATCCAGATGATAGCCAGGTGTTTGTTTGTTTTTTACCACCGCCAACTAAGCCATATGAAACAACCTTAAGGTGGGGTCCCACGTAGCATAAATGCCGCAGTTTCTACCGCAGCAAAAAAAACGCAGTGCCTCAAGAGTACCTGCAAAGTGGATGAGATTCTGGCTAATCCCATCCACACATTGCTGAAAAATATCCGCACTTGACTAGCTGCAATTGAAAAAAACATCAATTATACCCAAGGAAATTCCACCGTTTTCCATATAGATATAATTGAAAAAGAAAGTCCACAGTTGTCCAGAAAAATATTGAGAGACAAATAAATAGAAAATTTACAGGCTTAGTAAAAGTTGTCCCAGTAGTATTATTACCGTATATGGGTAACGCAGATATAGGCTTAAAAAGGCTTTTTAGGAGAGCTGATAGATCCTCCATTATACAGACAAAGGCAGTACATCAGCGGGACCTTCTTCTTTGTACGTATTTTTATATATTTTCCAAATAACAAAGTATACCTGCATTAGCGTAAGAGACACCGCTGATAAAATGGAAGTAAATACGGTACTCGAAGTGAAAGGTACAATTTCCATGCGCCTCACAAATAACATAATTGCCTCTCAAATCAGTGTTTTTTGCAAGCAAATTAAACTTTGCAAGTATAAACAGATTCTATATAAAACTGAGATCAGCCCGGCTTGTTGAAATTTTAGAAATTACAAATTTATATCTGAAATATAAGAAACGCTCAAGAACGTATACTTATTTTAAAACAATCTGAACATATAAAAAGATGCCAGTGACATTATTACAATATTTTCAAAAGGCTGAATGACATTAACTATTGGACAGGCGTGTCAAGAAAACCTCCCACCCACACCATTACTCCACCTCCACCAACCTAAACTATTGGCACCTGATAGGAAGAGTTCAGCATTCATTCTACTTACACCACCATCAGCATGGTGCAACATTAACCTGGATTCATCTGAACTGATATTGGTTTTCCACTGTTCAGCGATGTATTGTTTGAGCTCTTTCACCCACTGGTCTTTCTATTTCCCTTAGACAGCAATAGCACTTAAACTTGTCATCTACTAAGAAATGGTAAGTTCTATTCAGGAAGGCCTACATCCTCCAGTAACACTACGGACACCACATCACCATCTGTACAGCCTCTCCCCTCACCTTCTGTCTCTACCCCTCTTCCCTGATAGATTGTAATCCCTCGCGGGCAGGGCCCTCTACCCCACTGTGCCAGTCAGTCATTGTTAGTATTATGTCTGTTTGTGTATTTTGTGTACCAAATGTAAACACTCAAATGTAAAGCACCATGGAATTAATATACTAATGTACAGCACCATGGAATTAATATGCTAAAGTACAGCACCATGGAATTAATATACTAATGTACAGCATCATGGAATTAATATGCTAGTGTACAGCATCATGGAATTAATATGCTAGTGTACAACACCATTAAATTAATATAATAATGTACAACACCATGGAATATAATAATGTACAACACCATGGAATTAATATAATAATGTACATCACCATGGAATTAATATAATAATGTACATCACCATGGAATTAATATAATAATGTAAAGCACCATGGAATTAATATAATAATGTACAGCACCATGGAATTAATGGTGCTATATAAATAAACAATATTAATAATTAGAAGTTGTGAGTTACAGCAGCAGCATTATATTTGGCTGCTTTTTGCTTGACTGTGCACCACCTGTTCATCACAACTATTTTTGACGCCCTCCTCTGAACCCCTTCATCAAGAAGTTCTTTACATCCATAGAATCCCCTTTTGCTTAATGTTTTTCATTGATCACACTATTCTTGGTGTAATCTCTACATCAACACAAAATTGGCAGTTTTTGAAATATTTTAGTGGCACAGTCTAGTCTAACCCCGATGAGCATGGATCATTCATGCTAAGGCTCCACATTGCAGAAGTGGTGTGTTTTGTTTGTTTTTTTCGCTGCGGATTTTGCTGCATGTTATTGAGCCAAACCTAGCAGTGATTATAAAAGTAATGGGAAATATCTAGGAATTTCTTATACTTCTCCTGTCTGCTCAATCCACTCCTGACTTTGGCTTAAAAATCGTAACAAAATATGCAACAAAAAAAAGCTGCTTTTCCACAGCGTGGGGCCTTAGCCTAAGAGTCACAGGGATTACTGGATTTTTCCATTGTACCGTGGATTCACACCAAAACGGATCCACACAAAACTTGCTTTTATGCTGCACTCTTTGCAATTATACTGCAGCAGTTTAACCAATTGCAGAAGTTCAGCTTTATCTGATTTTTTTTTAAGTGCAACTCTATAGCTAGCAGTAAAGATTGTGTATATTGTGTCTGGGCAAACACATGCAACATATTACAGTCTGCGTTATTCAATAATTAAATGTATGACTGGAAATACAATAAAAGGCTCAGTTGTTATGGATGTCAAATATAAACACAGGTGATGTAAGCTATGCTTTTACCTAACTTCTACTCCAAAAGAATTTCTCCTTATATACAGCTTACAGCATAACATTTTATAATGAAAAATCATATTAGTGTACAGCCATGTTAATTTCACATATGCCTGGATTACCACTGTGTTATAACATGCCTGCAATGCATATAAATTATGCTCACACCATAAACAATTCTATATTAGAGATGAGTGAACACTGTTCGATCGAATAGGTATTCAATTGAATATCAAGCCATTCGAGGTATTCGTTCCCAATCGAATACCACGCGACATACGCAGTAAAAAAAAAAAAAAAAGGGGCATTAGTATACATCCAAAAATGCGTAAGGCTAGTGCAAGGGGGCGGGGTCGTGGAAATGCAGATGTGGAGCAAGGTTGCGCTTAACCAACAGAGTCTACTGTGCCTACTGCTTTGCGGCAGCAAACATTGCGCTTCCCTACAGTCTCCGGCTTGATGGCCACATTAAGTAGGGTGCAGAGTACAACCCTAACCAGGCCCGAGCACCAGGAAGAGGTGTTACAATGGCTGGCGGACAATGATTCCAGCACATTCTCCACCAGCCAGTCAGCCTCTACCTCAACTCCTCCTCCTACCCAACAGTCTGGTCCTCCTTGCTCACAACATGCCCAATCTTCCCAGCAACCTAATCCCACCTTTCCCACCTCCCAGGAGCTGTTTTCAGGTCCATTCACTGTCCCTCTCTCTGTCCCACCACATCCTGAATCACCAGAGGTAACAGATGAGTTGCTGTGCCCTGATGCACTAACACTGGAGCATCCGTTATCTCCTGTTGTTGTTGACCAGCAATCGACCCTCAGTGACGACGATGACGAGACACAGTTGTCATCAGGGCAGCCTGTTTCCATGTGTGGTGTGCAAGAGGAGGAGGAGCCATCAGAGGAATTGGAAGAGGAGGTGGTGGACGACGAGGACACTGATCCGACCTGGACAGGGCGGATGTCAAGCGGGGAGAGCAGTGTAGATGTGGAGAGAAGTGCAGCATCAAAGAGGGTGACAAGAGGTAGAGGCATGTCCAGAGGCAGAGGACAGCTGTTCCACCGAAGCCAGGCCACAGCCAGCAGGGCCCAAAATGTTCCCTCTTGTAGCCAGCCTAGAAAAACTCCCACATCGAGGCCACGGTCTTCGGTGGTGTGGATTTTTTTTTAATGTATGTGCGGCGGACAAATATACAGCAGTTTGCACACTCTGCAACTCGAAACTGAGTAGGGGCTCTGAAAAGAGCAACCGTACAACCACTGGCATGCGCCGTCATTTGGAAGGTAAGCACTGGGCTCAGTGGCAAAGAGCAAATGCAGGACAATCGTCGTCCGGCGTTGCCGCCACTGCCTCTCCCACTGTTGCCAGTGCTGGCGCTGCAGTCCAGACCAGCAGCCAGGAAACCTCCACATCTGCCTCCACCACTTTGGAGACTTCTCCCTCATCTTCCTCTTTTCCTACCTCAGCTCCTTCTTCTGTACCATCATGTGCCTCCTCACAGCAAACCACCATCTCCCAGAGTTTTGAGCGCAGGCAAAAATACAGCGCTACCCACCCCAAGGCACAAGCCTTAAACGCGCACATCTCCAAACTCCTGGCCCAGAAGATGTTGCCGTTACGGCTTGTGGAAACTCAGGCATTCTGTGACCTGATGGCAAGTGTGGCACCTCGCTATGCCATCCCTAGTCGCCACTACTTTTCCCGCTGTGTCGTCCCCGCCTTGCACCAGCACGTGTCAAGCAACATCAGGCGGGCCCTAAGTTCCACGATTTTCACAAAGGTCCAAGTGGACAAGTGCATGCGGACAGGGACGCTACATTTCCCTGACGGCACACTGGTTGAATGTAGTTGAGGCTGGGTCCGGGTCACAATCTGGGGGGGTCCACCTCATTTTCCTGCCCAACATTCCTGGCAGGGGCTTTGAACCACCACCCTCCTCCTCCTCCACCTCCGCCATCACATCGACCCCAGCTACCAGCTGGAAATGCTGCAGCAATCCCTCATCGCCATCAGGGATAACGCATTGGACACTGAGGAGTCGGGCATAGGAGCAGAACCATCCCAGCAGGATAGTCAGGGCACACTCCTGTCCACTTCACAGTGTATATTGAGGGAGGAGGATGACGAAGTGGTAGATCTCATTGTCACACAGGAGGCTAGTGGGGAAGTTCATTGCATCCCATTGTCGCAGCGCGGTTGGGTAGAAATGAAGGAGGAAGAGGAGGAAATGGAGAGTGACCATTCCGCTGGGGGCATCCAAGTCATGTCAAGTAACACTGTGGCACACATAGCTGAATACATGTTGGAGTGCTTTTCAACTGACAAACGCATTGTCAAAATCCTGGAGAGCAACGACTACTGGATTTGTGCAATCCTCGACCCCCGGTATAAAAATGTTTGTAATTTTATTCCAGTAGAGGCAATTCCATAAATCTATTCGTGTTACATCCAATACAAAAAATATTTAGATTTGGCACCAATGTCCATACATATACAGTATATGTAAGAGAACATTCACTTATCTTGTAGCTATTTGTTTGACAGATACGTTTCTACGAATGTTAGAAAAAATGTCCATTTTCTTCAGTGTCTTGCTTTCTCATTTTTTTCACAGACAGCAAAGCGTAAGTACCACAATTTTATGTCTAACTAGAAAATCTCGTTTACAACCTTGAACCTCACATATGATTCTCTACAACTCAAGAACAAACTACTCAAATATTACTACTTCGGGTTCATTTACTTTCCTAACTGTTCAATTTATCACAGTCTTTTTTTTTTATGTGGATTGTGAGCCCCACATAGATGTCACAATGTACTTTTTTATCCTTATCAGTATGTCTTTGGAATATGGGATGGAAATCCATGCAAACACAGGGAGAACATACAAGCTCCTTGCAGATGGTTTTTTGCCCTTGGCGGGATTTGAACACCAGGTCTCCAGCACTGCAAGGCTGCGGTGCTAACCACTGAGCCACTGTATGGCCCCCCAATTTCTCACATTCTTGGACTCATTCATATGTCATATTCGGGTGTTTTCCACCCTTAATCCAGTCAAAATGCTTGTTTTTTCTTATTTTTTTGGAAAATGTAATGTATCCCATTTCAGTCTGTGATAATGCTTATTCTCTTGTATATGTAAAAGTTGTAAAAAACCAAATAAAATAAGATTTACAAAAAAAAAAACAATTTTATGTCCAGATTTGTTTTGTAATATCATTATTGGTCTATAAAATGTATAAGTATTTGTGCGTTTTAGTGTCATTGCTAAGTTTGTATTATTGGTTAGAAAAATGAACTGATAATATCTGTGTTCCGTGATCTACATCTTCAATTCCTCTAAGTTACTGATATTATCTTAGGTTGCCTCATTCTAGGATGTCTGAATGTGATCGAGACTCAGGCTATCCACGTGTTCCTTTAAAAAATAAAACAGTATTGCTATTTTTGTTCTCGTCCATTTTTACAAGCTATCTAATGTTCTGCCGCATTGCCTCTGTCATCTGAGTTCTTACAGAGTTCTATCTTATACAGCCTTCTCTTATCTTGGCTGCAGTATTCATCACCTAACCACTGTCATGTCGAAGTTTTCTGATCTGCTCATACAGGTATCAGAATGTCTTTTCTATCTGTGAAAAAAGCACTAGCAATAAGAAGTTCTTCCAATATAACACATTTTTATTGTATTCTCTTTTTTCTATCTCAATCATCATATGACAAAGTCTGGTACAGCATTTTAATGAAGTGCATATTGTAAGGGTATATGCCACCCTAGTCTGTAATGGAAACTAAATATTTCATACACTCAGTTTAGCTTTGAGCAATAAATAGTCAAAATTATGATCCACATTAATCTATAAAATCAATGGGATACATCTGGAGGTATATCTGAAGGTAAAATGAAAAGTTATCTTTGTAGATAGAAAGTTAAAATGAAAAATAACTCACAGTAAAATATCTTTAGTTAACGGTGAAATAAATCCTGTAAATAGTGAGAGGAGAGATCCAGGACTCCTGCTAGGACACAGAAGTTCCCCAGTAAGGGTAGGTTCACACAGCAAATTGGAGAGGAATTTGCAGCGGTCTTGCTCACTGATTAGCCTCAGATACAATAGACCTAATGAGTGTGAGCGGGAATCAGTCACAGAATACACAGCAGATCGAACAGGGTGTTTCATTAGCATCCTAAAAAGGGACGTGTCTGTCACTACCTCCCTTTAAAAACAATGGGAAGCAGATTCTGGACAGAATTTGGAGCTGATTTTAAGGTGGAATGACAAATGACAATAGTGGAGGTTGCTACATATTTAGTTACATTGTTCCTACTGACTATGTCGTGAGCATTTCCCAATGGTAGCGACAGGCAGTGAGTATTTTAGATTTAATTTTACTGACAAGTAAAGGTATTGGATAAGATGCTGTACATCAGAAAAACTGGACCCCCTATCCTTATAAATATATGTCATGACAGAAGTTATGCACCATTACCTAATCATATTAGTCATTTATGTATCCTTACTGAATGTTGTGTTATGTTTGTGTTATCAATCTACATCTGTGGTGTATTTATATTCAAGGTGGAGAGAGTCAGAGGGAAAATGGCTTTTCTATGAGTGTACAAGCAAATGGTTTTTACTAGAGATGAGCGAGTAGTGTTCAATCGAGTAGGTGTTCGATCGAATATTACGGTATTCGAGATACTCGTACTCAATCGAACACTACTAGCTGTTCGAAGTTTAATGTTCGATGCAGAACCAGCATTGATTGGCAGAATGCTATACATTCTGCTAATCAACGCTGGTTCTTCTCTTACCTTTCCGAAGTCTTCTCCGCGCTTTGTCCCCGCGTCTTCTTCCGGGTGGAATTCACTCTGCCTAGGCCGGATGCCTAGGCAGAGTGAATTCCACCGGAAGAGGATGCGGGAACGCTGCACCGGGAGAAGACTTCAAGCAGAATCCAGCCCGACCGTCACTTGTGGACTTGGTAAGTAAGATTTTATCGAATGTTGCCTACCCCTGAAATAAGCATTTCCCCCCATAGACTATAATGGGGTTCGAAATCCGTTCGAACAGTCGAACAGTGTGCGGCTGTTCGAATCGGATTTTGAACCTCGGACACTTTAATGTTCGCTCATCTCTAGTTTTTATGATTTTACAACATCTGATCAAGCAGACACAGAATGGTAAGGGGAAATAGTGCTCTGGGCTGACCTCCAGTGCCAGCAGAGATACACAGTTCTCCATGGTACGGAAAATGATTCTTCTTTCCCAAATAAGGACAAATTTTTCATTCCCTACCTTAGAGAGAAAGAGGAGGGGGGGGGGGGCACCCTGGCAGG
This sequence comes from Leptodactylus fuscus, assembly GCF_031893055.1. NCBI lineage: Eukaryota > Metazoa > Chordata > Amphibia > Anura > Leptodactylidae > Leptodactylus > Leptodactylus fuscus. The sequence continues at coordinate 83,193,331 of NC_134269.1, forward strand.
GAGGTGTGGTTAAACCCTACCCGTAAGAGCCTACAGGACGTTAGAGCTGATGTCACATCTGTCAAGCCACCTATAAGAGCTAGGTGTTTCCGTTTCACTACAGAAGATCTTCCATGCTCCTGGAAGCCGTCTTTATCTCTTTTAGGGCAGAGCCTCACAAGGCATAAATACCATGGTGTGGCTGCTGCGGATAGGCCACGGCAAAAAAATGCAGCATTTTACAGTCACTGCAAAGTGGATAGAATTCTAGAGAATCTCATCATCACATTGCATAAAAATACATGCAACAGAAATAATGCGATTTCCAAAACCGTTGCAGCTTTGGAAATCGCAGCATGTCAATTACACTTACAGAAACACAGGTGTTTTCCCCACAGGTATAATGGAAGCAGAAATAATAAAAAATACTTAAGGCTAAGCCACATGTAGCGGCCTGCAGCAAAAACGCACTGCGGGGAAAAATGCAGTGACAACGCATTATGGTTTTTCCAGCTGCACTTTTCGAAGAAAGTTCACAGAGGTTCTGGAAGCCTGAGTGAAGGATGCGTGCAAAACTGAATGAGTGGAGTGAATGACCCCTGACAGCCACACTCACATCACATTCTAGGATGGCCCGTGCGTGACAACATAGAAAAATAAATACATGGCTCAAAATATTAGCAGCAAAAAGTGCCAGCACCATACTGGCGTTGTGTATGAGGGAGACACTCTGCTGTCACTATTTATGTAACAGCAGGCAAGATATTCAAACAAAAATGGAATATAACTTACCCAAGTAGTTGTTGCTTTTAGTCATTTCTGTAACATTGATTTTTGTTGCACCTTCTGGAATTTCCACAATTTTATGGTAGCCAATTTTAGTTAGTACATGCTTGAAGACACCGGATACAACCTTACAAGCCGTGTTATCTCCTCCACAAACTCCACACTTGTCCACCACTTTGTCTGATCCCAAATAGTCATCGCAGCCTATAATCTATGAAAGAAAAAATATACATAGGGTCAGACAAAAGGGACTTTACATGAATTTTTAACCAGCAAATATCATAATATCTGAGGGAAAATGGATGCTCATGGAAATAAAAGTGATCGTGTGACATCCTAATCCTTGCAGGAACTATTCATCAAGACTACAACAAAACATACTATAGGTAGACACAATATATTTCAAATTGTTTTTATTATAACTGTGATTTATTAATAAGATTTTGTGCTTTGATAGTTGCAGTCTCTTCAAGAATTCAGTATTTAATATAAAACATCATGTATAGTAATCTCCCAGGATGCTCTATTGACATACTATGGTTTAGACAATGCACTGAATTCAACAAGTTGATCCTCAGAAACAGTAGAACACAATAGTTCATGGATTATAAAGAAAGGGTTACTCTTAAAAAAAAACAAAACAAAGAAAGTTCCACTGTTGCTAAAAATGACTCTGTTTTATATTCTTCATGGGTCTAGAAGCAAGAGAAGTTCAGGACATCAAGAAATAAATAAAGAGGCCATAGGAATAAAAGACAATAAGTTCTCAACACCGTTAAACCTTGAATTTTACAAAATGAGCTATCACTGAGAAGAAAAAAAACTGTATATTGCCCTGGGTCACTGCATCAACTTAGAAATTACTTTCCAAGTATCAGTATTCCAGTACTAGGAATTTCTGTGCATCCAGCTTTACTCATGCTTCTAGGAAATCTGGTAGGAATTTTAATAGGCTGTATCAAAAACTGCATATAATAATATATTCTGAAACTCTTTCTTAAGTAACAATTGTCTAATGTAATCTCATCAGTGGAATTACTATTGCTGCAGGAGTAAATTCAACTTACAGTACTATAAGGGCATCAAAGTGTGAATTCAATTTCCTACTACCTCCTTGTCCTTTTAACCAGACAATGAGCCCTGACATGTTTGGATCGTTTTGCTCCTGAAGCTACAAGAAAGTTATATAAGAATAGCTAGGTGGTCTAGGAATCTGGTAGAATGCACATGCTTATGAATAAGGAGGCCTGTTGGAAGACCCCTACCTGTAGCTGTGAGTGTAGAGAGATGAGTGGAGGGAGTTGCACATCTATAACCACCTCTCTCTTCACAGCATCCATGGCAGAAAGGGTGGGGTGTTGTTTAGCCCTGTTCAAAAAATAAGTGCAAGGACCCTCCAATGAAAAAATATCTATCTAGAATTTTCCAATCTTGGAATAACTCAGAACAAGATTCAATAGGGCCAATTATACAGCTATAGGTGATAAAGGGCAGCTCCTTAATGGCAACATTTTTCGCATTATTGAGAACTGGCAATTTTTCCTCTGAAATATTTGTGTGATATATGAATACTAACTTGTTGTTATTTATTTATTTTTTTTAACCAGAACAACAAAGAACAAGGTATTACATCGGTTCTTCATTTTGTAAACATAATCCATTATACAACTCTACAGACAGACTTCAGAGAATAATGTGATACCCTATTTAATTAATTTAGCATTAATGGTATATGCTGAACTAAAGACAAGTAATTCCTTTGCATTTACAATGACATAATTGGCAAGAACAGAAAATGGTTGAGATTAGAAGATTAAGAATGGCATCTTCACCAGCTGGCATCCTGTGAATGAATGTGACTATTGTTCCAAATAACACCAGTGATTCTTCTCGTAAGAATCATCCAGGTATTTGTTAAAGTAAATGCGCCTAATAACTTGTGAAAAGGATACACTTTAGGAAGTCAGGATAAGAAAGCAGGAATAAATAAAGGATTCAACAACACAAAAAATATATAGTCTGAGAATGATACAACCCACTAGCCCCCTATTTAATAACTCATTGGAGATGTTTAGATAAATATCCAAATATTAATTATTCCAAACACCCTTCTTAACATGACTAGATCCATCCATACCCACCATACATACAACATATAACAGGGAAAGACCTTGGAGCTACATATATTTGACAGCAGTATGCCTGCATCAATAACTGCAGCTCATATCAGGTCCAAGGGGCATGGTATTGTCATATGAATTTTAGAATAAACAGGTAGCCCCTAAGTAGCTAGCATTATACTATTTGGTGAACACTATCACAAATATATATATATATATATATAATATATATATATATATATATATATATATATATCCATATAAAATATAAATTTGGATTTAAGTGTTTGTACAAACCTACCACGTAGCAGGTGAGTCGCAACAGAGAGTACTTTCTTTTATAATGGTATACGCCTGGGGGTTATGTCCCTTCGTGTAAGACATGTGCCTAAGCTATTTCAATTTGTCCTAGAATCTATAAGGATCTCTAAAACGCTCTCGATACCTTCTCTTCTTTACTAACAGCGGTGGCAATATCTTACATTAAGAATTTAGAATGTGTTTAATTCTTGCCTAGTCAGAACAGAAAACTGCTCAGTTCAGCCAGTATTAAAGGGATTTTATGGGTCTATAATATTGCTGGCCTATTATGGGGGTATGTAAGCTACAGTACCACACATAGTTGCTACAAGATGTATGACATTATGTCTGGTATACAACAAGCTCAATATGGCCCCAGTGTCACAGCCCATTGAAATAGCTGGTTAGTTTGAGGGTTGAATCCCCCCAATGTGATGCTGATGTTCTATCCTAAAGAAAGTCTGTCAATGTTAAAGTACTGGAAATCCCCTTTAAGCCATATTAGACTAACTAGTGCAGGAACTTCAGACATAGCAACGCCTGGAATAGTATTCCAATGTCTGCCTATCTATCCTTACCATATATTTAGATATAAACAAATGCATATAGCGTTAAAGAAAACTATTCCCCTTTAGGGACCTAGACTCTCAAGCTACTGCTCTATACATCTTTTTTTCAATCTACTACCAGTCTCCAGTTAACAGTTTGCCATAAATAAAATTTAATGATCAGACTTAAAATACCAATTCCAGCTGCTTATTCAGGCATACAGTGAGATATTCTATATTCAAAAAATGGTCTGCTTAACATTTATTGTTCCATAAACATGTAGAAAAAAAACAAAACATATGGCTTGACTTATTCTGCATAGAGAACTCAATGTACATGGATATTTGTATACATTAACATAAGCAGACAATGCTTTGCATGTTAGTTTGGAACAGGAAAAGCAGGTATATTATGTAAGGGCTTTATACCATATATCAATTTCATTACACATTTTTTTTTTTTTTTTTATTTCTCATTATTTATAAAACGGAACATTACAACATTATAAAGCCAAACAAATAATTCACTGACTTTGGTACTAAACAAGCGATCGCCTCAGTCAGGGCCGCACCTCTAATGAGGCGACGTGAGGCAGCGGTTTGGGAGCGGGCGGCAGCCACAGGATTTTTTATTTTTTTTTACCTAAATAGTATTAAAGTTAAAGGACCTTTGATGATGTCAGTGTTGATGTCATCAAAGGTCCTTTTGAAATTCGGCATCTATCCAAGGTCTTCGTTATAGGAAGAGGGGGGGGCAAACATCCTCAGGGCACAAACATCCTCAGGGACCCCATACTTTCTCTTCCATCAAGACTAGATCGGCAGCAGATAAATCACTGCCATTTGCAGGGGCTGCCGATCGCTGTTTGTAAGAGTTTCCCTACACACATCAGCTTGCTGTGCCGCCCCTCCCCCTCAGCATCAAAGTGTGAGGGGAGAAGTCTCTTGCGATGTCACAGCTTACTCCACTGCCAGGCAGAACTGCACGGGGGTTTCCTCCATGTCCTGTGCACCCAGCAATTCAGCCAAAGGTAAGTATATATTCTTGGGTAAAATATGTGTATATGTGGGGGCCACAGGGTGGCTCAGTGGTTAGCACTGCAGCCTTGCAGCGCTGGAGTCCTGGTGTTCAAATCCCGCCAAGGGCAAAAAAACCATCTGCAAGGAGTTTGTATGTTCTCCCCGTGTTTGCATGGATTTCCATCCCATATTCCAAAAAAGACATACTGATAGGGGAAAATGTACATTGTGAGCTCTATGTGGGGCTCACAATCTACATAAAAAAAAAAAAATATATATATATATATATATGTGTGTGTGTGTGTATATGTGTTTACTTTATGTGTATACAGTGTGAGTCCTGTATGTGTGTAGATAGGTGTGTGCATGTTGTATATGACTGTATGTGTGTGAGTAGATGGGTATGTGTGTAAGTATGTATAACTATCTATCTCCTATCTATTTTTCTATCTATCTATTATCTATTGTCTCTATCTATCTATCTATCTATCTATCTATCTATCTATCTCTATCTTTCTCCTATCTATCAATCATCTGTTATCTATTGTCTACTTCCATCTATCTATCTATCTATCTATCTATCTATCTATCTATCTATCTATCATTCTCCTATCTATCGCTCTACCTATCTCTTTTCTATCTATCTCCTATCTATCCCTATCTATCCATCTATCTATTATCTATTGTATCTATCTATCTATCTATCTGTATTTGCTTCTATACATGTCTACCATTATACAACACTAAAATTGTATTTTATAATGTGATGCTCAGCTTCTGGGAAGTTCTTGATCAATTTTTTACCTAAGGTCACATGTCAGCCAACTCATCCTTCAGAAAAAATGACTAAGGGTGCATACACACGATGTAACACAGCAATGATTCTTGCACGGTAACTCGTGTAAGGATCAGCGCTGCAAAACAGAATCCCATTGACTTCAATGGGTTCCGTTCAGCACGGGTAACACATTGAAATCAATGGGAGGCTTTTTAACCCATTGGTTTCAATGTGTTACGCGCGCTAAACGGAATCCATTGAAGTCAATGGGATTCTGTTTTGCAGTGCTGATCCTTACATGAGTTATCGTGCAAGAATCAGTGCCAAGTTACATTGTGTGCAGGCACCCTAAGGCCTCCTTAATATGACTGTGTTCAGTGTACGGGTCAGCGAAATCGTCCCCAGCATGTGAAGAGGCAGTCAAACGAATGTGCTGCTGCTCCATTCACATTGTAGCTAGTGATGAGTCCAAGCAATCAAACATATCACCTATACCAATTGTGGGACATTCCCTTTAACCTCTTCCTGCCTCCAACAATCTTCTACGTATTTAGGATTCTTATTGCAGGCATTACCACTGGATCTTTACAGTGGAGACCCAGCAGTTATGGCGTCTGCTCAACTTCTGAGTGGCCACCATATTTAAAAACCTGGTATCTGCAGTACTATCATTGTGGATGTCTGGAAGGGGCTAATACAGTACTAACTAGTAGAGCTCTATTGTACTTCTGTATGCCTTTGATTTCATACCTGATCTGCCAAAAATTCATGTTATTCTAATATGTCAGGGGTAATAGTTATATAATATACCTCAATTTCGAAGAATCATATTCTGGCACAGGGAGTATGGAGTAATATGGATTAGATATGTAAATTTACATATATGCTCAGCTCACATATAAAAGATAAACAGGCATTTCATTGTTTGTATAGATTTCCACAAACATTTACTAATCTGTCTTCTTTGGGCTTTTAATCTATCCTAGTTTGTTTTTGTAAAGTTATTGGAGCCTTTAGATCTGAAAGAATCACAAACAGCTAGTAAAATGGGGAAATATAAAAGTCCAAAACAGCTGGAGGAGGTCGCTCAAGGATAATATAAGTTAGAACAGTGATACAAAAAGCAAGACTTACACTTAAAATAAGCAAGAGTTAAAACCTGTAAAGATTTGTATATTTCATCAAAGAGTGTCACAAAGAAGAACAATGCCCCAAGTGTAATATATCACATATGTTCCACGTCAACATAAAAGGTACTTTAATAATTAGATGTGGTCATGCAAAATGTCTCCCAGCAATAACGCAAAAGAATGTGTAGGAAGAAGTATCACACAGATCTCAGTTTTATATAGCATAGAGTGTAATGGCTGCCAAGCTTAGAACATCTGCTTCCATTTTTCCCCGATAGGAATACAATATTCCATATAAAGTCAATCAATATTCAATAAATATGGGTCATGCAATAGGGCTTGAAAGAGTTATCCAACAATGTCAAAAACACTCAAAATAGTAATCCTCAAATGGGAAGAACAGTGTGAAGGATTAAGTAGAAATATAGCAAAAAACGTGATGGATGGAGTACAGGTGGGACATTGCACTGACCTAATGTAATTTCTTCTAGCACCATCGAGACAAAGTGATTAGCAAGAAAACTTATTGCTCCCTGCTCCCTATTTCTACGTTTGACCTGGAATGTTTAAAGAACGAAAAAATATAATTTCAAGCCAACTCTTTATGTGCCAGGAAAAACAAAGAAAGGGTGCAGATGTCACCCCAAGAGTCCATGTATAAATAGAGAGCCTCTTGGCAGCCATCTTTGGGATCACATGACTATTAGCATTGCCATGGCAAGTGTAGTCATTCTTATGGCCTTTACACACAGAGTAATTTCAAATTGTTAAATTAAAAGACAAGGGCTAGAGTTGTACAATACCCCTGCAGAGCGCAATTGGAGTTGTGTAATCTTAAAGAAGTACAATATAAGCGAAAATATAGCAGAGAAAATAGTCAATGTTTTAGAAAAGTTTCTTCTAGACATATAAATTCCCTTGTGTGGCCTTCTATTTTATTCTAGCTGAAAAAGAACAGACCTAAGAATACATCTGGGTCTAGTGAATCACAATGGACTAGCTGTCACATTACATATGGATTTTCTGTATTCAGAGGAAATCTAAAGGATGTTGACTTGCAGTGGAGATTTTAATAAAATGCATAGGATGAATTCTGTTGCAAATGTGGACTAAAATCTACTATAAATTTGCATTAAGGTAAAAAATAAATTTAGTTAAAAAAAATGTGTGTACCATAAAGACAATATAGAGATATAGGATCTGATAGCTGCAACATGACTGGTAATATTTGTTGGTAATACTGCTTGGAAATAGTCATACGCTTTGTCTAAAGGTAGGACAGAGAGATATAATCTGAAGTACCCTGAAAACTCTCCAAAAGCTCACCTCTTTAAGAAGCCCTCCTGTAACCAACAAATGGCGGAGTACCCCAGCAGGTAACAGGCCCTAGTTACTTACTGATCCCCATTCCTGCTCACATCCACCTCCAACAAATAGTGATATTATTACACTGTGTGGACGGGCCACCATGGGAGATAATACTGTGTGGATGGTCTACGATAAGATAAGATAAGATAAGATAAGATAAGATAATCCTTTAATAGTCCCACAGTGGGGAAATTTCAGTATGTTTCAGCTGCATAGTAATACAGATACATGGTAATACACAGTAAATATTACAGAAGTAGTAGACACACATATGCTGAGAAAGATATATACTAGGAGTCCATAGCAGCTTAGGAACAGAGAAGAAAGGAGGAGGACATTCATAATCATTAGTTCTCTGTGCGGAGTGATCTTACTGATTATACTGTGTTGAGGAGCGGCTATGGGACATTATACTGTATTTAGGGGCCACTATGAGACATTATACTCTGTGGAGGGGCCGCTTTGGGACATTATACTGTGTGCAGCAGCCACTATGGGACATTATATTGTGTGGATGGTCCGCTATAAGAGATTATACTGTGTTGAGGAGCGGCTATGGGACATTATACTGTATTCAGGGGCCACTATGAGACATTATACTCTGTGGAGGGGCTGCTTTGGGACATTATACTGTGTGCAGCAGCCACTATGGGACATTATACTGTGTGGAGAAAACACTATGGGACATTATACTGGGTAAAAGCCACTTTAAGAAATTATAGTGTGTATAATTGGGGTGTTATACTGTGGAGGGGGGACAGAAAAGGGGGTGTTATGCCATGGGGAGGGAGACCCAAGTGAAAAGTTTGCTATGGGGCCTAGTCTTTGGTAGTTACACCCCTACATATATTTTATGTTTATTTGCAAATTTGGATAACCATTCATTGTGCAGTATATAGATTTTTGTATATATTCAGAGATATTGATGATTAGGAAAAGTTCTTCAAAACCAAACTTTAGTCTAAAATCTTACATTGTTATGAGGGAAGCTAAAAAGGCATGTCTGTTATACTTTATTCTCAATGAAGACACATGGAGCTGTGCTCGCACTGAGTTTGACAGGTATTGTGCATTGTAAACCTTGTAGCAATAGAAAAGATATATCTTTCACAAAGTGCTGAATGTGGTGAAGTAATTTGTGCTGTCTGGAAATCTGATATTCTCTGATATATGTTTTGACAAACCAACAAGACCTGCATTGACCTAAACTATGAAGCAGAACAGCTGGAAGGAACTTTTCATTCCTCATTACTCAGTCGGAGAGCTGCATGGCAGAATAAAGGGCTTGACCAGATATAAAATATATCCACCCAAAGATACATGTCGTCTGCAATTCAGGAATGTACCGTGATGAGAGCGTCTTGTCTTATTGTAACAAACCACAGTATTTAACATGCAAAATGTAATTAATAAATTCTGGGTAATGAGAATAGAAGTTAATTTCTATCCTGAACTTCCATAAGGGTAAGTTCACACAGGGTTTTTTGGTCCAGAACCTGAGGCGGAGGCACCGTCACCCAGTCGCACACTCCGCTCCGGATTAGGCCCAAATGAATGGGCTTAGTCGAGAGGAAGTGTCTTCAGGCGGATGTCGCGAGGCGACTCCACCTGAAAGAATGAGCATCTCCCTCTTTTTCTGGGAGCCAGAACAAACGGCTCCCGGAAAAAAGAACTGACCAGCTCCCATTGATTTCAATGGGAGCCGTCTTTTGGTCAGGATTTTGAGGCGGATACAGCCCAAAATCCTGACCAAAAACACCCGTATGAACTTACCCTAATAGTGATCCTCACTAGAGATGAGCGAACACTAAAATGTTCGAGGTTCGAAATTCGATTCGAACAGCCGCTCAATGTTCGTGTGTTCGAACGGGTTTCGAACCCCATTATAGTCTATGGGGAACAGATACTCGTTAAGGGGGAAACCCAAATCCGTGTCTGGAGGGTCACCAAGTCCACTATGACACCCCAGGAAATGATGCCAACACCTCTGGAATGACACTGGGACAGCAGGGGAAGCATGTCTGGGGGCATCTAACACACCAAAGACCCTCTATTACCCCAACATCACAGCCTAACAACTACACACTTTACACACTCAATACCACCTCTCTGACAGTAGGAAAACACCTTGAAACATGTGTATTTGGCACTTGCAGTGAGGAGAGCTTGTCACCAGCAGTGAATTTGGCCCTTGTAGTAAGTTGAGGTTGGCACCAACATTTGTTTTGAAAATCAGGGTGGATTGAGCCTCTAACCAGCAGAGTTTGGGCAAATTCATGGTGGAGGGAGCCTCTAAACACCCCAGTTTGGGCAAATTCATGGTGGAGAGAGCCTCTAAAAACCCCAGTTTGGACCAATTCATGGTGGAGGGAGCCTCTAACCAGCCCAGTTTGGGCAAATTCATGGTGGAGGGAGCCTCTAACCAGCCCAGTTTGGACCAATTAATGGTGGAGGGAGCCTCTAACCAGCCCAGTTTGGACCAATTAATGGTGGAGGGAGCCTCTAACCAGCCCAGTTTGGACCAATTAATGGTGGAGGGAGCCTCTAACCAGCCCAGTTTGGACCAATTAATGGTGGAGGGAGCCTCTCCAAACTGGGTTTTTTAGAGGCTCCCTCCACCATGAATTTGCCCAAACTGGGCTGTTTAGAGGCTCCCTCCACCATGAATTGGTCCAAACTGGGCTGGTTAGAGGCTCCCTCCACCATGAATTTCCCAAAACTTGGCTGTTTAGAGGCTCCCTCCACCATTAATTGGTCCAAACTGGGCTGGTTAGAGGCTCCCTCCACCATGAATTTCCCAAAACTTGGCTGTTTAGAGGCTCCCTCCACCATTAATTGGTCCAAACTGGGCTGGTTAGAGGCTCCCTCCACCATGAATTTGCCCAAACTGGGCTGTTTAGAGGCTCCCTCCACCATGAATTTGCCCAAACTGGGCTGTTTAGAGGCTCCCTCCACCATGAATTGGTCCAAACTGGGTTTTTTAGAGGCTCCCTCCACCATGAATTGGTCCAAACTGGGCTGTTTAGAGGCTCCCTCCACCATGAATTTGCCCAAACTGGGCTGTTTAGCGGCTCCCTCCACCATTAATTGGTCCAAACTGGGCTGGTTAGAGGCTCCCTCCACCATGAATTTGCCCAAACTGGGCTGTTTAGAGGCTCCCTCCACCATGAATTTGCCCAAACTGGGCTGGTTAGAGGCTCCCTCCACCATGAATTGGTCCAAACTGGGGTTTTTAGAGGCTCCCTCCACCATGAATTGGTCCAAACTTGGCTGTTTAGAGGCTCCCTCCACCATGAATTGGTCCAAACTGGGGTGGTTAGAGGCTCCCTCCACCATTAATTGGTCCAAACTGGGCTGGTTAGAGGCTCCCTTCACCATTAATTGGTCCAAACTGGGCTGGTTAGAGGCTCCCTCCACCATTAATTGGTCCAAACTGGGCTGGTTAGAGGCTCCCTCCACCATTAATTGGTCCAAACTGGGCTGGTTAGAGGCTCCCTCCACCATGAATTTGCCCAAACTGGGCTGGTTAGAGGCTCCCTCCACCATGAATTGGTCCAAACTGGGGTTTTTAGAGGCTCCCTCCACCATGAATTTGCCCAAACTGGGGTGTTTAGAGGCTCCCTCCACCATGAATTTGCCCAAACTCTGCTGGTTAGAGGCTCAATCCACCCTGATTTTCAAAACAAATGTTGGTGCCAACCTCAACTTACTACAAGGGCCAAATTCACTGCTGGTGACAAGCTCTCCTCACTGCAAGTGCCAAATATACATGTTTCAAGGTGTTTTCCTACTGTCAGAGAGGTGGTATTGAGTGTGTAAAGTGTGTAGTTGTTAGGCTGTGATGTTGGGGTAATAGAGGGTCTTTGGTGTGTTAGATGCCCCCAGACATGCTTCCCCTGCTGTCCCAGTGTCATTCCAGAGGTGTTGGCATCATTTCCTGGGGTGTCATAGTGGACTTGGTGACCCTCCAGACACGGATTTGGGTTTCCCCCTTAACGAGTATCTGTTCCCCATAGACTATAATGGGGTTCGAAACCCGTTCGAACACACGAACATTGAGCGGCTGTTCGAATCGAATTTCGAACCTCGAACATTTTAGTGTTCGCTCATCTCTAGTGAGGATCACTATTAGGGTAAGTTCATACGGGTGTTTTTGGTCAGGATTTTGGGCTGTATCCGCCTCAAAATCCTGACCAAAAGACGGCTCCCATTGAAATCAATGGGAGCTGGTCAGTTCTTTTTTCCGGGAGCCGATTGTTCTGGCTCCCAGAAAAAGAGGGAGATGCTCATTCTTTCAGGTGGAGTCGCCTCGCGACATCCGCCTGAAGACACTTCCTCTCGACTAAGCCCATTCATTTGGGCCTAATCCGGAGCGGAGTGTGCGACTGGGTGACGGTGGGCTGGTTAGAGGCTCCCTCCACCATGAATTTCCCAAAACTTGGCTGTTTAGAGGCTCCCTCCACCATTAATTGGTCCAAACTGGGCTGGTTAGAGGCTCCCTCCACCATGAATTTGCCCAAACTGGGCTGTTTAGAGGCTCCCTCCACCATTAATTGGTCCAAACTGGGCTGGTTAGAGGCTCCCTCCACCATGAATTTCCCAAAACTTGGCTGTTTAGAGGCTCCCTCCACCATTAATTGGTCCAAACTGGGCTGGTTAGAGGCTCCCTCCACCATGAATTTCCCAAAACTTGGCTGTTTAGAGGCTCCCTCCACCATTAATTGGTCCAAACTGGGCTGGTTAGAGGCTCCCTCCACCATGAATTTGCCCAAACTGGGCTGTTTAGAGGCTCCCTCCACCATGAATTTGCCCAAACTGGGCTGTTTAGAGGCTCCCTCCACCATGAATTGGTCCAAACTGGGTTTTTTAGAGGCTCCCTCCACCATGAATTGGTCCAAACTGGGCTGTTTAGAGGCTCCCTCCACCATGAATTTGCCCAAACTGGGCTGTTTAGCGGCTCCCTCCACCATTAATTGGTCCAAACTGGGCTGGTTAGAGGCTCCCTCCACCATGAATTTGCCCAAACTGGGCTGTTTAGAGGCTCCCTCCACCATGAATTTGCCCAAACTGGGCTGGTTAGAGGCTCCCTCCACCATGAATTGGTCCAAACTGGGGTTTTTAGAGGCTCCCTCCACCATGAATTGGTCCAAACTTGGCTGTTTAGAGGCTCCCTCCACCATGAATTGGTCCAAACTGGGGTGGTTAGAGGCTCCCTCCACCATGAATTGGTCCAAACTGGGCTGGTTAGAGGCTCCCTCCACCATTAATTGGTCCAAACTGGGCTGGTTAGAGGCTCCCTCCACCATTAATTGGTCCAAACTGGGCTGGTTAGAGGCTCCCTCCACCATTAATTGGTCCAAACTGGGCTGGTTAGAGGCTCCCTCCACCATGAATTTGCCCAAACTGGGCTGGTTAGAGGCTCCCTCCACCATGAATTGGTCCAAACTGGGGTTTTTAGAGGCTCCCTCCACCATGAATTTGCCCAAACTGGGGTGTTTAGAGGCTCCCTCCACCATGAATTTGCCCAAACTCTGCTGGTTAGAGGCTCAATCCACCCTGATTTTCAAAACAAATGTTGGTGCCAACCTCAACTTACTACAAGGGCCAAATTCACTGCTGGTGACAAGCTCTCCTCACTGCAAGTGCCAAATATACATGTTTCAAGGTGTTTTCCTACTGTCAGAGAGGTGGTATTGAGTGTGTAAAGTGTGTAGTTGTTAGGCTGTGATGTTGGGGTAATAGAGGGTCTTTGGTGTGTTAGATGCCCCCAGACATGCTTCCCCTGCTGTCCCAGTGTCATTCCAGAGGTGTTGGCATCATTTCCTGGGGTGTCATAGTGGACTTGGTGACCCTCCAGACACGGATTTGGGTTTCCCCCTTAACGAGTATCTGTTCCCCATAGACTATAATGGGGTTCGAAACCCGTTCGAACACACGAACATTGAGCGGCTGTTCGAATCGAATTTCGAACCTCGAACATTTTAGTGTTCGCTCATCTCTAGTGAGGATCACTATTAGGGTAAGTTCATACGGGTGTTTTTGGTCAGGATTTTGGGCTGTATCCGCCTCAAAATCCTGACCAAAAGACGGCTCCCATTGAAATCAATGGGAGCTGGTCAGTTCTTTTTTCCGGGAGCCGATTGTTCTGGCTCCCAGAAAAAGAGGGAGATGCTCATTCTTTCAGGTGGAGTCGCCTCGCGACATCCGCCTGAAGACACTTCCTCTCGACTAAGCCCATTCATTTGGGCCTAATCCGGAGCGGAGTGTGCGACTGGGTGACGGTGGGCTGGTTAGAGGCTCCCTCCACCATGAATTTCCCAAAACTTGGCTGTTTAGAGGCTCCCTCCACCATTAATTGGTCCAAACTGGGCTGGTTAGAGGCTCCCTCCACCATGAATTTGCCCAAACTGGGCTGTTTAGAGGCTCCCTCCACCATGAATTGGTCCAAACTGGGTTTTTTAGAGGCTCCCTCCACCATGAATTGGTCCAAACTGGGCTGTTTAGAGGCTCCCTCCACCATGAATTTGCCCAAACTGGGCTGTTTAGCGGCTCCCTCCACCATTAATTGGTCCAAACTGGGCTGGTTAGAGGCTCCCTCCACCATGAATTTGCCCAAACTGGGCTGGTTAGAGGCTCCCTCCACCATGAATTGGTCCAAACTGGGTTTTTTAGAGGCTCCCTCCACCATGAATTGGTCCAAACTGGGGTTTTTAGAGGCTCCCTCCACCATGAATTGGTCCAAACTTGGCTGTTTAGAGGCTCCCTCCACCATGAATTGGTCCAAACTGGGGTGGTTAGAGGCTCCCTCCACCATTAATTGGTCCAAACTGGGCTGGTTAGAGGCTCCCTCCACCATTAATTGGTCCAAACTGGGCTGGTTAGAGGCTCCCTCCACCATGAATTGGTCCAAACTGGGGTTTTTAGAGGCTCCCTCCACCATGAATTGGTCCAAACTGGGGTTTTTAGAGGCTCCCTCCACCATGAATTGGTCCAAACTGGGCTGGTTAGAGGCTCCCTCCACCATGAATTGGTCCAAACTGGGGTTTTTAGAGGCTCCCTCCACCATGAATTGGTCCAAACTTGGCTGTTTAGAGGCTCCCTCCACCATTAATTGGTCCAAACTGGGCTGGTTAGAGGCTCCCTCCACCATGAATTGGTCCAAACTGGGTTTTTTAGAGGCTCCCTCCACCATGAATTGGTCCAAACTGGGGTTTTTAGAGGCTCCCTCCACCATGAATTGGTCCAAACTGGGCTGTTTAGCGGCTCCCTCCACCATTAATTGGTCCAAACTGGGCTGGTTAGAGGCTCCCTCCACCATGAATTTGCCCAAACTGGGCTGTTTAGAGGCTCCCTCCACCATGAATTTGCCCAAACTGGGCTGGTTAGAGGCTCCCTCCACCATGAATTGGTCCAAACTGGGGTTTTTAGAGGCTCCCTCCACCATGAATTGGTCCAAACTTGGCTGTTTAGAGGCTCCCTCCACCATTAATTGGTCCAAACTGGGCTGGTTAGAGGCTCCCTCCACCATGAATTTGTCCAAACTGGGGTTTTTAGAGGCTCCCTCCACCATGAATTGGTCCAAACTGGGCTGTTTAGCGGCTCCCTCCACCATTAATTGGTCCAAACTGGGCTGGTTAGAGGCTCCCTCCACCATGAATTTGCCCAAACTGGGCTGTTTAGAGGCTCCCTCCACCATGAATTGGTCCAAACTGGGGTTTTTAGAGGCTCCCTCCACCATGAATTGGTCCAAACTTGGCTGTTTAGAGGCTCCCTCCACCATTAATTGGTCCAAACTGGGCTGGTTAGAGGCTCCCTCCACCATGAATTGGTCCAAACTGGGGTTTTTAGAGGCTCCCTCCACCATGAATTTGCCCAAACTGGGCTGTTTAGAGGCTCCCTCCACCATGAATTGGTCCAAACTGGGCTGGTTAGAGGCTCCCTCCACCATGAATTTCCCAAAACTTGGCTGTTTAGAGGCTCCCTCCACCATTAATTGGTCCAAACTGGGCTGGTTAGAGGCTCCCTCCACCATGAATTTCCCAAAACTTGGCTGTTTAGAGGCTCCCTCCACCATTAATTGGTCCAAACTGGGCTGGTTAGAGGCTCCCTCCACCATGAATTTGCCCAAACTGGGCTGTTTAGAGGCTCCCTCCACCATGAATTTGCCCAAACTGGGCTGTTTAGAGGCTCCCTCCACCATGAATTAATTGGTGGAGGGAGCCTCTAAAAACCCCAGTTTGGACCAATTCATGGTGGAGGGAGCCTCTAACCAGCCCAGTTTGGGCAAATTCATGGTGGAGGGAGCCTCTAAACAGCCCAGTTTGGGCAAATTCATGGTGGAGGGAGCCTCTAACCAGCCCAGTTTGGACCAATTAATGGTGGAGGGAGCCTCTAAACAGCCAAGTTTGGACCAATTCATGGTGGAGGGAGCCTCTAAAAACCCCAGTTTGGACCAATTAATGGTGGAGGGAGCCTCTAAAAAACCCAGTTTGGACCAATTCATGGTGGAGGGAGCCTCTAACCAGCCCAGTTTGGACCAATTAATGGTGGAGGGAGCCTCTAAACAGCCAAGTTTGGACCAATTCATGGTGGAGGGAGCCTCTAACCAGCCCAGTTTGGACCAATTAATGGTGGAGGGAGCCTCTAACCAGCCCAGTTTGGACCAATTAATGGTGGAGGGAGCCTCTAACCACCCCAGTTTGGACCAATTCATGGTGGAGGGAGCCTCTAAACAGCCAAGTTTGGACCAATTCATGGTGGAGGGAGCCTCTAAAAACCCCAGTTTGGACCAATTCATGGTGGAGGGAGCCTCTAAAAAACCCAGTTTGGACCAATTCATGGTGGAGGGAGCCTCTAACCAGCCCAGTTTGGGCAAATTCATGGTGGAGGGAGCCTCTAACCAGCCCAGTTTGGACCAATTAATGGTGGAGGGAGCCGCTAAACAGCCCAGTTTGGGCAAATTCATGGTGGAGGGAGCCTCTAAACAGCCCAGTTTGGACCAATTCATGGTGGAGGGAGCCTCTAAAAAACCCAGTTTGGACCAATTCATGGTGGAGGGAGCCTCTAAACAGCCCAGTTTGGGCAAATTCATGGTGGAGGGAGCCTCTAAACAGCCCAGTTTGGGCAAATTCATGGTGGAGGGAGCCTCTAACCAGCCCAGTTTGGACCAATTAATGGTGGAGGGAGCCGCTAAACAGCCCAGTTTGGGCAAATTCATGGTGGAGGGAGCCTCTAAACAGCCCAGTTTGGACCAATTCATGGTGGAGGGAGCCTCTAAAAAACCCAGTTTGGACCAATTCATGGTGGAGGGAGCCTCTAACCAGCCCAGTTTGGGCAAATTCATGGTGGAGGGAGCCTCTAAACAGCCCAGTTTGGGCAAATTCATGGTGGAGGGAGCCTCTAACCAGCCCAGTTTGGACCAATTAATGGTGGAGGGAGCCGCTAAACAGCCCAGTTTGGGCAAATTCATGGTGGAGGGAGCCTCTAAACAGCCCAGTTTGGACCAATTCATGGTGGAGGGAGCCTCTAAAAAATCCAGTTTGGACCAATTCATGGTGGAGGGAGCCTCTAAACAGCCCAGTTTGGGCAAATTCATGGTGGAGGGAGCCTCTAACCAGCAGAGTTGTGGGAAAGCAGGGTGGAGGGAGCCTCTAACCAGCAGAGTTGGTGGAAATCAGGGTGGAGGGAGCCTCTAACCAGCAGAGTTGGGGGAAATCATGTTGGAGGGAGCCTAGTATTAGCAGAATTGTGCAACGCTTATGGTGGATGAGTATGAGGATGCGGAGGAATTGGAGAGGTTGAGTACAGACATGGAGTTTCATGTTGGGGTGCTTTACACAGGTGGGCACAAAAATGAAGGCTCTATCCAGTGGTGGTTCATTTTTATCAAAGTGAGCCGGTCGGCACTCTCAGCTGACAGACGGGTGCGCTTGTCAGTGATGATGCCACCGGCTGCACTGAACACCCTCTCAGATTGGACGCTGGCGGCAGGACAGGACAGCACCTCCAAGGCATATAGGGCAAGTTCAAGCCACAGGTCCAACTTCGACACCCAATACGTGTAGGCCGCAGAGGGGTCGGAGAGGACAGGGCTGTGGTCGGAAAGGTATTCCCGCAACATGCGCCTATACTTCTCACGCCTGGTGACACTAGGACCCTCCGTGGCGGCACTTTGGCGAGGGGGTGCCATCAAGGTGTCCCAGACCTTAGACAGTGTGCCCCTCGTTTGTGTGGACCGGTGAGAACTTGGTTGCCTACTGGAGGAACTGCCCTCCCTGCCGCCAACGTCACATGCTGGAAACATCTCCATCATATTCTGCACCAATTGCCTGTGGCAAGCATTGATGCGATTGGCCCTCCCCTCTACCGGAATAAAAGACGAGATGTTGTTTTTATACCGGGGGTCAAGGATAGCAAAGATCCAGTACTGGTTGTCCTCCATGATTTTGACAATACGCTTGTCGGTTGTAAAGCACCCCAACATGAACTCAGCCATGTCTGCCACAGTGTTAGTTGGCATGACTCCTCTGGCCCCACCGGAAAGTTCAATCTCCATTTCCTCCTCATCCTCCATGTCTACCCATCCGCGCTGCAACAATGGGACGATTCGAAGTTGCCCGGAAGCCTCCTGTATCACCATCACATCATCGGACAACTCTTCTTCCTCCTCCTCCTCCTCCTCCTCCTCCATTAAACGCAGTGAAGCGGACAGATGTGTGGACCTACTCTCCAGCTGTGACGGATCGGATGCTATCCCTAACTCCTCTGTGTGATCTGAGTTATCCCTGATGTCAATCAGGGATTCTCTCAGAACACACAAGAGCGGGATTGTAAGGCTCACCATCGCATCCTCAGAGCTCACCCTCCTTGTGGACTCCTCAAAGACCCGTAGGATGTCACAAAGGTCTCTCATCCATGGCCACTCATGGATGTGAAACTGAGGCAGCTGACTTTGTGGCACCCTAGGGTTTTGTAGCTGGTATTCCATCAAAGGTCTCTGCTGCTCAACCACTCTATTCAACATCTGAAACGTTGAGTTCCAGCGTGTGGGGACGTCGCACAAAAGCCGGTGTTGTGGCACATGCAGGCGTTGCTGGAGAGATTTTAAGCTAGCAGCGGCTACTGTCGACTTGCGAAAGTGGGCGCACATGCGCCGCACTTTCACCAGTAGCTCTGGAACATTGGGGTAGCTCTTTAGGAAACGTTGCACCACTAGGTTGAAGACGTGGGCCAGGCATGGAACATGTTGGAGTCCGGCAAACTCCAGAGCTGCTACCAGGTTCCGGCCGTTATCACAAACGACCATGCCTGGGCCCAGGTGCAGCGGCTCAAACCATATTGCCGTCTCATCGAGGAGGGCATCCCTCACCTCGGAGGCAGTGTGCTGTCTGTCCCCCAAGCTGATCAGCTTCAGCACAGCCTGCTGACGTCTACCAACGCCAGTGCTGCAACGTTTCCAACTCGTAGCTGGGGTCAATCTAACAGCGGAGGAGGAGGCGGTGGCGGAGGAGGAGGCGGTGGCGGAGGAGGAGGCGGTAGAGGAGGAGGAGGAGGGGGGTGTTCTTCTCGTGTCCCTGCCAGGAATGTTAGGCGGGGAGACGAGGTACACCGGGCCAGTTTGGGAAGCAGTCCCAGCCTCAACTACATTCACCCAGTGTGCCGTCAGTGAAATGTAGCGTCCCTGTCCGCATGCACTTGTCCACGCGTCGGTGGTCAAGTGGACCTTTGTGCAAAGCGCGGAACTAAGGGCCCGCCTGATGTTGAGTGACACGTGCTGGTGCAAGGCGGGGACGGCACACCGGGAGAAGTAGTGACGGCTAGGGACGGCATAGCGAGGTGCCGCAGTTGCCATCAGGTCCAGGAAGGCGGGAGTTTCAACAAGCCGGAACGCCAACATCTCCTGGGCCAGCAGTTTAGCGATGTTGGCGTTCAAGGCTTGCGCGTGTGGGTGGTTAGCAGTGTATTTCTGCCGCCGCTCCAATGTCTGAGAGATGGTGGGTTGTTGTAAAGAAACGCCTGATGGTGCCTTTGATGGTGCAGGAGAAGGAGATAAGACAGGACCAGGGGAGGATGAGGTAGAAGTCAACAAAGTGGCGGAGGCAGATGAAGTGGTGTCCTGGCTCGTCCTCTGGAGTGCATCGCCAGCACAGTCAGCAGTGGCAGTGGCAGAGGCAGAGGCAGTGGCAGAGGCAGTGGCAGTGGCGTGAACGGCAGGCGGTCTTTGTCCTGCCGTTGCTGCCTGCCACTGATTCCAGTGCTTGGATTCCAAATGACGGCGCATTGAAGTGGTGGACAGGTTGCTCTTCTCAGAGCCCCTAATCAATTTCGAGAGGCAAATTGTGCAGACAACACTATATCTGTCCTCGGCGCATTCCTTGAAAAAACTCCACACCTTCGAGAAACGTGCCCTCGAGGTGGGAGTTTTTCGGGGCTGGGTACGAACTGGAACATCTTGGGAGATTCCGGGTGTGGCCTGGCTTCGCCTAAGCTGCTGACCTCTGCCTCTGCCTCTAGCTACCCTTTTTGGTGCTGCACCTGCCTCAACATCCACACTACTTTCCCCGCTTGACATCCCCCCTGTCCAGGTCGGGTCAGTGTCCTCATCATCCACCACTTCCTCTTCCAACTCCTGTCTCATCTCCTCCTCCCGCACAATGCGCCGGTCAACTGGATGCCCTGACGGCAACTGCGTCACATCATCGTCGATGAGGGTGGGTTGCTGGTCATCCACCACCAAATCGAACGGAGATGGAGGAGACTCTAGTGTTTGAGCATCTGGACACAGATGCTCCTCTGTTAGGTTCGTGGAATCGTGACGTGGAGAGGCAGGTTGAGGGACAATGAAAGGAGCGGAGAACAGCTCTGGGGAGCAGGGACAGTTTGGGTTATTGTTCTGTAAAGCTTCGGAATTTTGGGAGGAAGGAAGACAAGACTGTTGGGTAATAGGAGGAGAGGAGGCAGAGTCTGACTGGCTGCTGGACAATGTGCTGTAAGCATTCTCTGACAGCCATTGCAAGACCTGTTCCTGGTTCTCGGGCCTACTAAGGTTTGTACCCTGCAGTTTAGTTAATGTGGCAAGCAACCCTGGCACTGTGGAGTGGCGCAATGCTTGCTGCCCCACAGGAGTAGGCACGGGACGCCCTGTGGCTTCACTGCTACCTTGCTCCCCAGAACCATTCCCCCGACCTCGCCCACGGCCTCGTCCACGTCCCTTTCCGGGAGCCTTGCGCATTTTGAATTCCTAGTTAGAAATTGGCACTGTATACCAGTAGTAAAAATTGTGGGTGCACGTAACCCCAATATATTCTTTGAATTCCCAGTCAGACACTGGCACTATATGGCAGTAGCAAGAAATGAGGGTATTTGTATTCCCAATATATTCTTTGAATTCCCAGTCAGACAATGGCACTGTATACCAGTAGTAAAAATTGTGGGTGCACGTAACCCCAATATATTCTTTGAATTACCAGTCAGAAACTGGCACTATATGGCAGTAGCAAGAAATGAGGGTATTTATAACCCCAATATATTCTTTGAATTCCCAGTCAGACAATGGCACTGTATACCAGTAGTAAAAATTGTGGGTGCACGTAACCCCAATATATTCTTTGAATTCCCAGTCAGACACTGGCACTATATGGCAGTAGCAAGAAATGAGGGTATTTGTATTCCCAATATATTCTTTGAATTCCCAGTCAGACAATGGCACTGTATACCAGTAGTAAAAATTGTGGGTGCACGTAACCCCAATATATTCTTTGAATTCCCAGTCAGACACTGGCACTATATGGCAGTAGCAAGAAATGAGGGTATTTGTATTCCCAATATATTCTTTGAATTCCCAGTCAGACAATGGCACTGTATACCAGTAGTAAAAATTGTGGGTGCACGTAACCCCAATATATTCTTTGAATTACCAGTCAGACACTGGCACTATATGGCAGTAGCAAGAAATGAGGGTATTTGTATTCCCAATATATTCTTTGAATTCCCAGTCAGACAATGGCACTGTATACCAGTAGTAAAAATTGTGGGTGCACGTAACCCCAATATATTCTTTCAATTCCCAGTCAGACACTGGCACTATATGGCAGTAGCAAGAAATGAGGGTATTTGTATTCCCAATATATTCTTTGAATTCCCAGTCAGACAATGGCACTGTATACCAGTAGTAAAAATTGTGGGTGCACGTAACCCCAATATATTCTTTGAATTACCAGTCAGAAACTGGCACTATATGGCAGTAGCAAGAAATGAGGGTATTTGTATTCCCAATATATTCTTTGAATTCCCAGTCAGACACTGGCACTATATGGCAGTAGCAAGAAATGAGGGTATTTGTATTCCCAATATATTCTTTGAATTCCCAGTCAGACAATGGCACTGTATACCAGTAGTAAAAATTGTGGGTGCACGTAACCCCAATATATTCTTTGAATTACCAGTCAGAAACTGGCACTATATGGCAGTAGCAAGAAATGAGGGTATTTGTATTCCCAATATATTCTTTGAATTCCCAGTCAGACACTGGCACTATATGGCAGTAGCAAGAAATGAGGGTATTTGTATTCCCAATATATTCTTTGAATTCCCAGTCAGACAATGGCACTGTATACCAGTAGTAAAAATTGTGGGTGCACGTAACCCCAATATATTCTTTGAATTACCAGTCAGACACTGGCACTATATGGCAGTAGCAAGAAATGAGGGTATTTGTATTCCCAATATATTCTTTGAATTCCCAGTCAGACAATGGCACTGTATACCAGTAGTAAAAATTGTGGGTGTATATAGCCCCAATTCTATTGCTAGGGGACTTGCAGGGTATTTCTGGGGTGAAGGTGGGGGGGGCACACCGTTGGAACGGGTATCGGGGTATATATCGGGTATACGGGAATACACTGACAGTGTATTCCATTCAGGATCCTGGGAAAGCTGGGTTGCGGCGATTGAGCCCGTCAGTGCCACGTTACACTGACAAGCTTCTCCCTGGAATTTAGCTCTTACAAGAGCTGTTGGTTGTCTTCTCCTTCCTATCCTAGCCTGTCCCTGCCTACCCAGAATCTAAGCCCTAGCTAGCTGGACGGAAACCTCCGTCCTCGGTGAATTGCAAGCTCAGAATGACGCGAACCTGGGCGGCGCTGTTCTTTTAAATTAGAGGTCACATGTTTTCGGCAGCCAATGGGTTTTGCCTACTTTTCTCAACGTCACCGGTGTCGTAGTTCCTGTCCCACCTACCCTGCGCTGTTATTGGAGCAAAAAAGGCGCCAGGGAAGGTGGGAGGGGAATCGAGTAATGGCGCACTTTACCACGCGGTGTTCGATTCGATTCGAACATGCCGAACAGCCTAATATCCGATCGAACATGAGTTCGATAGAACACTGTTCGCTCATCTCTAATCCTCACCTATGATCTCTATCCATCTTTGCTTTTAAATTGTAACCTCTTGGCGGCTGGATCTTATCTCAAACTGCATCAGTTCAGCCAAATATATATATATATATATATATATATATATATACTGTATATATATATATATATATATATATATATATATATATATATACATATATTTCTGTACATTGTTCTGCTAATGGTTGTGTCCTCCACAACAGCCCTTACAGCCAGATCGGAGCATGTTTAATGGCCTCTGCTCAGGGTGACATTGAGGTAGACGCTGCTTTCTTCCCATTCTCTCTCACGCCAACAAAATTCTAAGAAAAACAACTATGTCTGATCTTTAGACATGTCAATAGCCATATTACATTTAGTAACAAAGCTTTGTATACCAAATCTTAGATTATCCATATCATATAATTATTGTATACTTGCTTTATGATCAAAATAATTGAAAAGGATAAAGGTCTGTTCTTAATCTGGCTAACAAGTTTGGTTTAGTGTTTCCTTGGGAATATTTCAGTATCCCATCATATTTCATTGAAACTGCACTTCTAGGAATTATTAAGCCATTGGAGCTTTTACAACAAAAGTGTTACAAACGTTTCAAAATAATAGAATCACATCTGTGTCTCGTCTATTGTCAGACTCCAGCTCATGTTACGTATGCACCTGGGATTACTAATTCTTCAGATCAAATCAACTCTGACTTTGTTGTCTCATCGTTCTCGCTAGAAACATATTTTATTGATTATACCTGGCAGGAACTTTTTAACCAAACCTTTGTTCAATCTTCACACATCTATAAAACAGATTCTGACCTCCCATTATAGATTCTAGTTATTGTTAAATAAATATGGAAAGAAAGGGTACTTCACAGGTTACAAGGTCAGCTAAAGTAAGCATCTTAAAGGGGTTGTCTTGTTTTATGGAAAAATGGCGACGGGCAGAAGAGGTGTTTAGAAACTAGAGACCTACTTTTATCAGCAGCGATTTCCATGTTGTATATACAGTATGTTTGCAATTTTGAATGATCATCTCAAAGATTTCTGTATGAACTCTGAGATATTGATGATTAAAAAATGCTCCCAGAACTTTTTTCTTTTTTCGTTCACAGAGCGGTTACTGTTTGTGGGACAATTGTTCTTTATAATGGAATGGTAACATTTACTATTCTGTACAGTGTACTGTGAAGCTGGAAAAAAATCAAAATGGTGTGGAATTGTAGAAAATGTACATTTGTACCTTACGGGGTCTGATCACTAATGTAAAGCATAACAATATGCCTACATTTGTATGACAGGCTGCTTTGTGAATGCCTATCAAGCCTAGGCACCTTCAATAGGCTCCCTTTTGTCATTGTAATAGATCGCCCCAGATCCTTGCCAAAATGGTAGCAGCCATGCACTTCAGGGAAAACAGCACCTTAGTCAGCTTTAAATGACTGCCAGGGCCTTATTGTTCAAAGGGCATTAGCGCTGGGCCTCTGCTTTATAATACAGCAGAAACCCAGTGGCTATGGTGGCCGATCAGCTGCTGAGTGACTACAATATTTAAATAACCAATATCTCCGTACTATTATAGTTGATGTTAGGAAAGAGTCAATGAACATTTATTACCTATCCACAGATTAGGCGATAACTGTCTGATCACTGAGGTCTGACACCTGAGACCTTACCAATGAAGAAAATAGTAGTCTTGTATCCAGTTGAATTAAGTACTGGTTACATATACATGCTGTAAGCGATTGAAAGAGATAGTCAAGTACAGAACTGACTATTGTCATCAGTTTCATATACTTTGAATGGTCTTTTATGTGAGAAAGCTATTACATTGCACAGCTGCCATGAAACAAGCAGCAGGCAATGTAAACAGTGAAGAGTTTATAGTTCTCCTATGAACACCAGACCCCCTTTACACAGCTGATAAGCTGAGTGTGAGATCCCCGCTGATCTCTTACTAATGACTTATTCTGTGGATGGGTTGTCAATCGGACAACACCATTAATAAAGATCGATGAT